>NC_073348.2:23682500-23988750 GCF_027580225.2 Misgurnus anguillicaudatus
ACATGGTGTACGGTGTGGCGTTTCGAGTACAGTAAAATAAAAACATATGTGAACACGAACCGCAATAACTAAAAATGATACAATGTAATTTGGTGCGCTCCGGAAAGTTACAGGAAACTTTCCGCCGCTTTGCATCCCAAGGTGAAACAAAGTGACAAAGTTGCTGGTGGTCTGACTCTGAGGAGTTAGAATTCATGGTAACACTTTACAATAAGGTTGTATTTCTTAGCATTAGTAAATGCATTAACGAACATGAACTAACAAAAAACAATGTAGGTTTTTTTGTAGCATTTATTAACTCATTCCTCACCAGACTTTCTTTTTTTTTTAAAGTTGCCCGCCAGCATTTTTTGTGATTTTCACAAACGTTTCACAAAATGCAATTCCAGGAAAATATTCTTCTATAAATATATAAACATACAATATATTTTAAATGAAAGAACAGACCCTCTACTTTTAAACAAACAAACAAATAAACAAACAAAACGGGAAAAGTTTCTTCTTCATTTGTTCTCTTTTTATGACCTCTCAAAATGGGTAGGTTTCTTCAAATAAAAACAAAAAGATGACAATGATGATTAAAACATACAGAGTTTACAACATTGTAGAATTAGTTGATGCTTCAGTTTTTTATAAATTGGATAATAGCAGAATTAGCCTATAGATTACCATAAAAATTCATCAGGGAAGCTTCATTGGCAGGAAAATGTTTTCTCTTAATGTTTTCGGGGTTAAAGAGTTATTCGTTAATATTTATAGGTAATGCCAATACAATTGTTCATGTTAGTTCATTGTGCATCAACTAATGTTAACTCTTTCCCCGTCAATCCGCAATACCGCACCCGGAAGCGCACTTCCGCAACTTATAAAACCCGGCAGTATCACCCTAGGGCAAACAGCTGTATGTCCGTTTAACTTTTGAGGTTCGCTCTGAATCTAATCTCTATCAAAAGTCCTTTACAAGAATTGAATTATCTCAGCTTTTTGCTCAAAATTTGGTGTTTTTAAAGAAACCAACATTGTAAAAAATTTGCTGTAATTATGCAGCTGGTTGCCAGTAACTTACTGTAGAAGATAAAGATTGAAAATGTTTCATGTTCATTTAACTTTAAACAAACTGTTGCCAGTAAATAAAATAAATGTTAAATCTACAGTAAGTTACTGGCCGCTAGTTGCCAATAATACCCAGTAATACTGTAATTTTTACAGAATTTTTTTACAGTGTACCCATATTTCAGAGGTGATAAAAATAGAACAAATGAAGATAGGATGAAAAATGTTTTGTTTGTTTGTTTGTTTGAAAGCAGAGGGTCTGTTCTTTCATTCGATATATTGTATGTTTATTTAAAGAAGAGCATTTTCTGAGAGGCATTAAACTTTTGTGAAAACCATGAAAATGCTGGTGGAGAAAGAGTTAACAGTTACAATAAAAAAAAAGTGTTAATAAAATGTTGAAATTAACATGATCTAAGATTAATAAATGCTTTGTTTATTACTGTAAAAAATTTCTGTAGAAATTACAGTATTACTGGGTACAACTAGCTGCCAGTAACTTACTGTAGATTTTACATTTATGTTATTTACTGGCAACATTTTGTTCAAAGTTAAATGAACATGAAACATTTTTAGACTTTATCTTCTACAGTAAGTTACTGGCAACCAGCTTCAAAATTACAGCATTTTTTTTACAGTGTATAGCTAATGTATTTATTAATTTTAACAAATACAACATTATTGTAAAGTGTTACCGTATTAACATTTATACTTTTCTAAACACTTTGTCCGAACTTTGTTTTCATACGTAATTCGTCTTCGTTGAAGTCCTACAAACTAAAATTCACTTGTTATTTGTTGTTGATTCCATCAAGCCGAATGGACGTTTACAAAACTAGCTAAGAAGCCAAAAATATGTAGGCATCTTTACTGTTTTGAACGTCAATGTTCATGAATAAATCATGAAGAATACGCAGAACATGACTGGTGTTCAAATTCAATTATAATGTAACTTTGTTCTTTCAAAGTTTGCCAAAACCAGTTACTATAAGTTGAATATTCTGTGGACGCAAAGTCAGAATAAAGCACTACATGAGCTGGATAAATGAAACCTTAAAGAATCTAATTTCAATATAAAGCCCACTAGACATGATTCACTTGTAATCATTGAGAAAACAATTTTTTTTCGACTACAAAGTTTACAGTATTTTTGTTCAAAACACACACACTTTAAAGACGTGGCTCCACTTCAAAGTAAATGTTTTATTTAATATTCTTGTATACGCACATCCTTTCTGTCTTTTAGATGATGGCAACAATAAACTCACATTAATTGCCTGCAGTTTCAAAATACAGAGCAGTTTATTTTTGAAGTGTTCTCCAACTGCTTTATATTCCGATTTAAGTTTCTCATTTATCCTGTCATGAACACTTTTGTTTCACGCTGTTAGGAACATTATAAAGATTAAATGTCCTCAAATTCTCTTAGTTCCATTTGTTAAATAAAACAAGCCAGATTTCCGTAACTCTTATGTCAGTGTTTCCAATTATGTTTATGTGATTTGTTTGAACAGCCGCAAGTAATGCAAATACACTCTCTATTTACATACACTATCACAGAACTATACTCCGCACGCATAATATTTATTTGATCTCTGGGGTTTTTCGGTACGTTTGACTGTCTGACTTATTTTGCATGCCATGCCTGACCGCCTTCAGTATTTTGCATGTTCCTGACCATTTTGCTACTGCCAAACTACAGTCCATTACAAGAGTCTATAAACGCTCGGGCTATTCAATATCACCACTAGAGATCGTGTTACGAAATTTGAATGAGGAAATAGTTTCCTAGAAAACATTTTGGGCATTTTACACACATTCCTTATTGGGAAGCTTGCAGGTGAGCGATAAGGGCATGCACGCTGCACAGATGGTTGAGAACAAAAAAAAAAACGTGTTTGTTTTTCCCCACAGAGAGACAGAAACAAACAGGGTTGGTTGAACAGAGTGAAATTTATTAATATAGGATTATCTTGTTTTCAAACACACTGTTTAAAATACAGCTGGGGACCATTTCTCTCAAGTATACCAACATAAAAGATCTTCTAATCGAAAAGGAAATTCACACGAGCTCTCTTTAATATCTCTTTTTCTTCACCTACAGAGTAATACCATTAGATTGAGAACAAACGGAGACTATTGCCTACATCCCATTTATCCTCAGACTGTAGTCATTTCATATGTGTTACCTCACAAACTGTGCATTTGCCAAGAGGTCGAAGTCACCTATTGAAAGGCAGTTATTAATATTTATCAAACTACAGTATGCTATACTGCAGTATGGTATGCATTGCACTACACTGAAAAAAAAATATTCATTGAATTTAATCAATTTTTTAAGGTAAGTGGATGCAATCAATTTATTTAAGCTAGATTTAAACAAAAGTTTTATATTTTATTTTACTTTACTAATCTTTTTTGTTTAAATGTAGCTTAAATAAATTGATTGCAACCACTTACCTTAAAAAATGTGATTCAATTCAATGAATCATTTTTTCAGTGCAGCACAAAAGGTCATGTGTGTGAACTGTGTGTGCCTCATACGTCCTGAAAAGTGAAGCTGCTGGCTCTTTGATCGCCCCCTGGTGGCTGGATGCAGTACAAGTCATAAACCCAGCTCTCTCCATGCAAACGAACGGGTCTTAATATCGAAAAAAATTACACTTACAATGATATTTTTTGAAAGATTTTGGTTTTGGACCTTTAAGGTAGCATCAAATTACAGGCTAAAATGAAACTTATCATAAAAATAAACAATTGAACATACAGTATATCAGTGTGATATACACTGATATACTGTATGTTCAATTGTTCATTTTTGTGATAAGTTTCATTTTAGCCTGTAATTTGATGCTATAGAAACGGGGTGTGTCATTATGATCGACAATAATGATTGACAGCTTCTCTAAGTGGACTGTCGGAGCTTTGAGGAAAGATTGAAGATATAACTTCGAAGATATATATTTGGATTTCTGTGTTATTTCACACCGACAAAAATGAGTTGTTTAGCAATAAACTGCGTTTTTTTCTGGTAACGTTAAATTTGGGCTTTATAAGCTAATAAATACTTGTTATTAGCTAAGATAACACGGCTAAACAGAATACATAAACTAATGATCGTTAATTTTGCTGTCCAACACATTGTGATAGACTAGTTGTTCATTTTAAATAATTTAAAAAATAGCCGTACTGTTTTAATATACACCGTTTTAATTTATGTCGTTGGTTGTACTTGTATTTAACGTACCTTATTTTAGCAAGCCAATTAAAAGAGATGTTCAAGGGACGTGGTTGAATTGGGCACGCAAGCGTTTTGTTGGAAAGTTTGATACCATGGCTCCGCCTCCAGGCTCCATGGACGATTCCTTCTGCGCATGCCCTGGCTCCAAACTGGGCTGCGTTCAGCCCCGACAAAACGTTGCACAAGATTTATTAAACAGAAACAGTGACATCCTGTTGTGATGACGCAAGAGTTGCAACTACGGTAGCTGAGGGGCCATTCTTTGTGTTTTTTTTTATGTTTCTGAAGCCTGATGAAATCGTTATAAATGTTTGTTTAATACTGTAAAATACCCTCGATGTTACAGTTACTAACCTTGCCGTCCAGAATGAAAGACACCATTCCAACTTAAACCCAAGTCTCTTTAGTACCGTGGGTTTATATACATCTTGCCGCTGATTGGGCAAACATTTCTGACACACCCACCAAACAAGAGAAAATGCATCTAAAACCGGTTGCACACCGTTGCACAACGTTTCCAGGAAACATGTCATTCAACCCGGAAACCGTAGCAAAACTTTGCGCACCGGTGTGAGCTTGATTGAACGTGCCCCTGATGTTTTTGCGTAACATGTCAGTACCCCTCATCTTACATTTTACATTCAGTTAATTTACAATGGAAAAAAGCGTTGTCGCGTCGTCCATATTTTTTTATAGTCTATGCACTGTAAAAAATACTTTGCAGCCTTAATTTTTTTTTTGTTGAATCAACTCAGATTTCAACTTACTATTATTTATCTTGACTAGATATGAGTTGTTATAACTACAGGTGAGTTGTTATAACTTATAAAATATAATTGAGAAAAGTCAACTTAATTTTATAAGTTGTGACAACTCATCATGTTGACATGACTTGTAAATCTGAGTTGATTTAACAAAAAATTTAAAGACAGCAAAGTATTTTTTACAGTGGGGTGTGAACCCAGAGAACACACATACTGATAAAAATATATACAATGTATAAGTTCCTTGTTACACTTTAATTTTTATGTTTAATCAACTTAAAATTACAATAAATTTAAACTTTCTTGACTAGTGAGGAGTTTAAGTTTAATTAAATTATAAAAAATAAAGTTGAAATAACTTTAAAAATATATTTTATAATATATAGCAACTTCTCACTAGTCTAATTCATTGTAATTTCAAGTTGATTAAACTTAAAATGTAAGTACAACAAGGAATTGTTTACAGTGTACCTTGTAATGCACTGTACATCACTAGATAAAAGTGTCTGTCAATGAATAAAAGGGGAGCACATAGATTTAATGCACTGTAAGTCACTTTGGATTAAAACGTCTGCCAAATGCATAAAATGTAAATGGACTGGCTTGTACCGCTTGTCAACAATTGCCTGTTATTGCAACTGTAATGCCATTATTTTTGCTGCTTTTTTGTTTCAATCAAATTGGCTTTACTGGACATTTCAACGTACACTGTAAAAATGGCTGAGTAACTTCCGATCCATAATGGGCAAATACTGGACAAAACACGTGCTGGGCCAAAAATCACCCCATGCTGGGTCAAAAATGACCCAATGTTGGATTAAAAATGACCCAATGTTGGGTTGTTGTTATGCAACCATGGAGTATATTAACCCAGCATTGGGTCCATTTTTAACCCAACACCTGTTCTGTCCAATATTTATCCATTATGGGTCAAAAATTTACAGTGTAATATTTTATTTTTGTTAAATGCTTCAACTAGTCAAGTCAAATTAAGTTTTATTGTTATTGTGCAGTCCATAGTGAAATGAGACAACGTTTCCGAACCATGGGGCTATATAGACCATTTCAAAAGATCTAAACAACACTGGTCCAGAAACACTTCCTGTTTCAGTTTGTGACTGACTGTTTTTTATTTATTTAACATATATCATTATCTTTAAGATGTTTGTTTAACTTTTTGATTCAGTTCTATATGTTTTGTTGGTTGTATTTTATCTCAATGTTTATCTAGTTTTACAAAAACTGAAACAGGAAGTGCTTCTGGACCAGTGTTGTTTACATCTTTTGAAATGGTCTATACAGACAGTGAACAACATAAAACAACACAGAGCTAAGGATTAAAAAAAGTAAATTTTTAACCTATAGCCACATAAAGTGCATGTGTGCAAACAGTGCAAGACACAAGACAATTCAACAACATAACAACACAATACAAGATACAGTATATGAGAAAAGATCTAAATAAATAATAAAAACTGTACAAAAATTGCACCATACCAGTAATGTTTGTGGCTCTGATTACAGAAGAAAAAAAAATAAGTTTTTATTTTCATAAGTTACAGCTTCTTAACATTTAAAATGACTTGCGAGGCCAATTTAATTAGACTTAAAATTTTAAGGCATAACTTGTTTGAAGAAATGCCGGAGACAAACTACTGAGAATCCCATCTACATATGAAAATACCTACATGCAAGAACAAATTTGCACAATAAACTTTAATTCTGGCTTCTTGCCTACCAATAAAAAAGCAATTGTTGGCCACTTTAATCTGTCTTGAGCTTAGTTAACACAAACCTCACTCCAAGATGAGGGTCTCAGATTCTTACCCTGCCGTCTGTTGTTTACAGGGCACAGCCTCGGAGGAAAGTTTATTTACCACGGAGAACACAGTGCAAACAGAAGTGTGGAGACTTCAAGCTGAGGTCTTGAATAACCAGCTGGACGTCTTGGCTAAGCTGAATAAGCTATTGTGCCTCAGCTGGGAACTTTGGGCAAATCTGACCTGGCTACGACCAGAGCCGGGTGGCTTCATTGTGGAGCAGAATCAAGGTGAGTGGAAGTACCAAAAAGCTACAGTCCTGCATCAGAAGATTGTGAAAGAGGTGACCAGCGGCTTTAATTCAAAAGTGACACCAGCTGGACGCCTGACAGAAATCATGCGAGGAAGTGACCCAGAGAGCAACGAGCCAATCAAAACGAGCTAAGAATCAAAGTGGTTTTTGTGTGACTACGGGTGCGAGCCGTAAGGACCCAGATGGAGCGGAGCAGAGGTGTAAATACAGGTGACCTGTTTTTGAACAGACTACTGTAGTATTTAACAATCTTATTGATGTTATAAAGACGGTAGGCTATGTCATGCATTGTGCATTTCGACAACTGGGATATAAAAAAGTGCTCAGATGGGTCGAGTCACGCACGCTTGTTGACAGCATCGTCTTGATATACTTAATGAAGACGTACACATTGTTTATTTTCTGTTCAATTTAGCCACCCCTCAAGTTGATTTTCTCACCTTCCTGCCTCCTACTATTAAGTCTGTTTTTCATTCGCCAGACAATGCCGCAGCCTTGTTTCATTTAGCTGGAAACATATTTTAATTTAATTGATGTCAATGTCATTGCTGTCATAAAGGCCAGACCAAATTCCAGAGGGAGCCAAATTAGTGAATGTAGTTGGCGAATGCCAGTAACGACGCACGGCAATGAGCCTCCGCTTCTATAAGCCGTTTACGCTAAAATATGCACTTGAATTATTTCAGCATGGTAAAGTGAGCGTGGGAGAGCTTTTGAAACATCTAAATGAACTTAGTGACACAGAGCGAACAAATTCTTGTTTCATTTTCATAACTTATTTTCAAGTGTAAGAATTGGACCTTGAAGCCCTTAGTCGAAAGGTTATAATCAGTTTGGCCATACCAAAGGAAAAAGTACTTCATGTTTTGCAGACGGACTTAGATGATATACAAAAGAAAAATACAGAGGATTTAGTTTAGTTTTTTTTTAGTAGTATTTCTTTGAATATTTAATGAATATCTGTACTTTATCAAAGTGCTTTTCTTTGGGAAACTTTTGCTGCACTACATTACAAGTAAGGGATAATGTAGAGGCAGCCGGTAGTTATCGGGAAATAAGCCCCGACAGTGTGATCAGGACACTGAAGGGGCTTATTTACCCGATGACTACCGGCATCCTCTACATTATCCCGCTTATTACACGGCTACTTGCCACATAAGAAAAAAAAACTGGACATGAATATGAATTTGAAACATTTTATTGGCATATTTGTTTTAAATTAACATTTTTATCCTTCCGCGAAACTTTGCACAGATGCATAAAATGATCGTAATACCTTATTATGATCCTCTGCTTCATACTTGTCTGTCTCCATTTTTTCTATTTTAGCCAGTCTTGGAGAAGTTTTAATGCCCATTCTGTATTTTTTTGTGTGTTGGCTTCGTAGCTGTCGTGCTCTATTTTGTCAAGTTCAGTCTCAGTAAGCTCTCCGTGTCTTGTCGTTGTTCTTTCTTCTATCCGCTGTTTAAATGTTTTGTTTTTTCCGTACATGTTAAAATGAATGTCAAAAATTTCCATTCTTAATTGTGGTTGTCCAGTGTTTGTCACAAGATGGCGCCCAACAGGAATCTTTGTTGGCGCGGAGGGTTTTAAAACATACAAGTAGCACCGGCTATGCGTTATTACTTTGGAGCGGTTATTATTTGAAAAGAACAAACCTGCAAATGTCTCAACTGACCAATCAGAATCAAGCATTCCAGAGAGCCGTGTAATAATGCATAATATTGTACTTTCACACCTATACTTTTACTTGAGTATAAATTATTTTACTTGAGTATTTACCAGTCCTTCCAAAAAAACAAGTTTTACGGTGATGGTTGCAGGCAAAAATCCTTGATCTTGCGGTACGTTTAAAAAAATGCGATGGAATATGCAGGATATTTATGCAATTTTATGCGAGGAAATTGCGGGAACTTGCAATAATTTCGTGAACTTGCAAAAATTTTTTGCAGCTTTTCATTGATGTTCACGTCACATAATCACAACACTTCATAATGTTCCCGTGGCATCATAGGGACATGGCTGCGCTTGTGTGAAACAATTTTCAACTTTTTGCTAAGATATATGTGATTTTGCTACGAAAATGTGGGGATTATGAAATCATGCAAGCCCAGCATATTTTGCGCACGGAAATCTGCAATTTATGATGCGAAAGTGCGCGTATTTGAAAAAATGTGGCCCTTGCATAAATATGCAGACTTTGGCTGATTATGCGTTGAATCATGCAATCGCATAATCACATTTTTCTGGAGGGACTGAAAATTAACTTGAGTAAAAGTAATTAAGTACAAAATTTTTAGGTTAAATATGAAATGTTGTGGAATAAAAAGTATGATATTACACTAAAGAAAAACACTTGAATTGTTGAGAATCGAGTCCGGAGTCTAGTCTGTTTTTAACGTGTACGCGAACGTACACGCATGGTAGAATGCATGACCTTGCAAAGCATAGTTTATTTGATTCATACGTAGGGTTAGGAATCTAATTTTGATTCTGGAATCGGATCCATAAGAAAGGAATCGAATCCTTTTTTAAACATGAAAATTTAGATTCCACTTATCGATTCCGGACTGCACGGTAACATAATTTTACGTTATCTGCCAAGACCTGAGGCGCCTGACACAGTGCGCAGGACTGTTCACTTGTTCACTTTGTTCGCAAAATGGACTGTGGTGGAAGGCGCTCTAAAGTGAGGCTGCATTTTCCAAAATTAGAAAAAGACAAAGCTAAGCGTAATTATTTTGACAAACTATTATGTTGCAAGATGAGTGTCACCAGCAATATGGCAAAGCATCTGTGGTTGGTTCATCGTATCGAATAAAAAAGCACTCTGTTTAATGCGCTGCCCATTCAGAGTTTCGTCTTTGCCGAGTGCTCTTCATTAGCCGCCACCGACAGTAGTGCGGCTGCAGCTCTGGCACATGCTACACGTGGGACCCCCTTCTCCCTCGCTTCGAAAGGAAGGCTCACACATCAAAAGCTGAGGGGTGTTACAGATTGATCACAACATTTATAGTGAACGGGCTGCATGCATTTTCTGTTGTTGTGTCGCCATTATTAGGTAGGTGTTTCGTTACGAGGGAAAATTATTAAAAAATAATTTTAAGCTAGCCTAGCCATGTTTGTTTACAGTCCCTCCAGAAAAACAAGATTATGCAATATATCGCGCAATCGCACAATCAGCCAAAGTCTGCCTATTTATGCGGGGCTGCATTTTTTCCAAATACGACGCACTTTCGCCGCATTAATTACATATTTCCGCGCACAAAATATGCGGGGCTTGCATGATTTCATAATCTCCGCATTTTCGTAGCAAAAAGTCTCATATATATTAGCAGAAAGTTGAAAAATGTTGCATTTACTTCCCAAAAGCGCAGCTGTGTCCTCTATTGCCATGGGAACGTTATGAAGTGACGTGATTATGTGACGTTAAACATCATTGCAGATTTTGCAAGTTTCCGCAGTTTTTGCAAGTTCCACAATTTTCGCAAATTCCCGCAATTCCATCGCATAAATTGCATAAATATCCCGCATATTCCATCGCATTTTTTAAGAAAACGTGCCGCAAAATCGAGGATTTTTGCCCGCAAAAATAACAAAAAAACTCTGCGTTTTTCTGGAAGGACTGGTTTATGTTTTGTAGCTCCTAAATAAGTTTTTAGGTAGCCTCCTTTATTGTGTTCAGCTGTAATAGCACAAAATAAATATTTTTGATCTATAAAGGCTTGACTGTTGTTGCGGTTCACCTCTTTGGAATCGAAACCAAGAATCAAGCGGAATCGAATTTGGAATCAGAATCGATAAATTTTAAACAATTCCCAGCCCTACTTGTACGTGTACACAGACGTTTGACACATGCACATTGCAATGCATCTCCTGGGCTACATACCCTAAGTACATTCTCTTTTAGGCGCATATGTGACCTATGCAAACAAAGTATGCACAGTTACAAAAATCCGGCTTAATGCGAATTTTGTTATCAGAATATTGTACGCGGCCCTTGCATATGCGTAACAAACGGGACTATACTTATAGCTTTAGCAACGACTGCCCCCGTAAAGCACAGATATTTGAAAAATTGACTAGATTAAATCAAAAAGTACTTGAGGTCTTTACACCTCTGGAAAAATACTTCTTTTATTTTAACTTGGGGGTTTTATAGGATTGAATCCCTTTTAGAGCCAATCTCTAGTGGCCAGTCAATGAACTGCAGTTTAAGTCACTTCCGTGTTGGCTTCACGAGAGAGACTGGAAGGTAAACAATGACGCGAGTTATCGTCTCCAACGTAAATCTCTTTTCTTGGACTACAACAAACTCACGGATTGTAGGCAACAGTTTACTTTCTGGACCTGTTGACGTAGACAAGACCGACATTATCATAATTCCTCCCGCTTCGGACTCACAGCCTGTTAACTCCTGTTAGCATTACATTGTGAGCGAATCTTTCAAACATGGTAAGGAGTGTCACATTTCAGGCTGACGTCAGAGGTATTCAGATCAATCACAACGTACCAATCACAATGTAGCTGGCCAATCAGGCCCACAGAGATTTTCAGATCAATGAGCTTTGTACAAAATCACAGTGTTTGAGGAAAGCAGTATGTCTGGAGCTACAAAAATGTACGGTATGTGGAAAAATAATGAGTTTTTTTAACCATTAACAACACGAACACATCGTATATACACAAAATAACATTGTTTTTAAGCAATGTAATAGGTGCATTTTAATATTAGTACCTCATATTGGTGCCAAATGTCTGTACCTAAATGGGACCTTTTAAAGGGTGCTGCCCGAGTGATAGTTAGGGACCATTGTTTCTGGCAGTTTGATCTATGAGGTAAAAAAACAGGTTTACTTTCATAAAAGGATTTCAGCTAAAAGCCAAAGACCAGAATATCACATATATGCCCTAGCAACCACCTAAAACACCCTAGCAACAACAAATCCCCACTAAGTCCACTCAAAACACTTTGGTAACCATATGGCAAAACACCGTAGCACTGGCAGCGAGTTTGGCACAAGCGACATTTACATTTCCTTAAAAAACTAAATGTCAAAAAAAAGTAGCTTCATCATTTCCCCCCCTATTTCTGTGTTTTTAAAATGATTATGCAGATTTCATTTCAGGTTGAAAGAATAAATCTACATACAAGTAATGAAGCTGCATACATTTACTGGTAGAAATGAAAGCATTTTCAGAAGCGCCGACTTATTCCATTTCCCTTGTTTTTGCCCTTTTCTTATAAATAACAAACCACTGTCATATGTTACTTTTCAACGCATAATGAAAAACAGCAAACTATCTAAATGCTGCCATAAATCCATAGCAAACGTATAGAAAAAATAGCATTATCTCAGTTTTCTTTTCTAACAGATATCACAAGTGTTTAGTGTAGCCCAGACTCTGTCTCTTGAAGCTCTGTAAGTCAAAAACAGATCTAATTCAGATTCAGACAGCACAACTCAAACAAAGGCACATAAACCAACAGAGAGAAAGGTAAAGCACACTCTGTTATTCACTTCTGTTTATGGCAACACACACAAACAGCTCATGACAGGACAGAAACAGATAAGAGAGTCTTTTTGTGCTCAGACGGTGCACTCTCAAAGCAAGAAAGCGAACGTTTGGTTGTTTTTTTAACCATCCACTGCTGTGACAGTACAGATATGTCCAACGGATTCACTCCAAATAGCAGATAAGATCTTACTGTCAAAGTGTGCGCAGTTTGCTTGCTTTACAAGTTTTGATAAAACTGGCTCAACGTCGCTTTTTTTCTGCACTTCTGGAAGAGATAGAGAAGAGCCATCGCAGGATGAGTAAAATTACATTTGTAAACACACAGTTTGAATTGAATATTTAAACTTAGTTTCAGACCTTATGTGCATAACGGCAGTGTATATACTGTAAAGCAAGCACATTCATGCAGAGATTAATGAGCATCAATTTGAAACTCTCTTGGCTCTCTAGCACGCTCTGGTGGAGAAATAATTCACAGGAAATACTGTCCTGCAGAAATATAAAATATTGCAAAATTGATTAAGTGGAGCTCATAAAAAATATAACCAACAGCCTAATCTCGTAAAAAGTCTATACGTTTGGTCTGATATATACAATAAGCCTCGCTAATGACCGACCGTCCTGTGAAATTCGAGTCCACACCTCATTTGTTCTCCAATCTTTTTAGATGCTCTGTTAAGCCTTAAATCTTAATGGTAGCCCAGGCCTTGGACCTTGAAATGCCAGGAAGTCTAATTCCACCGAGAATCTGCTCTAAAAAAACAACATAAGCTGGAAAATATAGAGAACGGTCGAGTTCATTTCGGATGGTTAACCTTAACATTTATTTCCCTCTACTAAACAGTGCTGTGGTGGTATCATCATGTCATTAAATATGTGTACCACGTTCATTTACATTATGGATCTTCAACAGGGGGTCGATGGTGGGGGTTCTCAAAATATTATTTGAAATTACTAATATATAGATATTTTCAGAAATTGGGGTCTGAAATTTTATGTCCACAAATAGCACTATTACAAATAACCCATGTTAGTTTAGCAAAAATGAGAGGGATTATACAAATTGTATGTTTTTCTTTTAGAATGGCCCTGAACAGGCTATTTAACAAAACAGATGTTCAAGAACTGAAATTACAAAAACAAGGCAGTCTACATATGTTGATATTTCATGATAATACTTGATCAAGTATGTTTATCTGTTGTTTGATCTGAGCCATTAAACCACTCTTTGGATTCTTAATGGGGACATATCATGAAAATCTGACTTTTTTCATGTTTAAGTGCTATACTTGGGTCCCCAGTGCTTCTATCAACCTAAAAAATGTGAAAAGATCAACCCAGTAACTTAGTTTTGATTAACCATTCTCTGCAAGCATGTGAAAAAATAGGTCATTTTGTGATGTCAGAAAGGGATAATACCGCCCCTTAATCTACACTATCCAACCACGGCACTGCCATTTAGTGCAGAGATCATCTCATTTGCATTTTAAAAGGACACGCCCAAAAACAGCACACTTTTGCTCACACCTACAAAGTGGCAATTTTAACATGTTATAATAAATCATCTATATGGTATTTTGAGCTAGAACTTCACATGTACTCTGTGTACACAGATTTATTTGACATCTTAAAAAAGTCTTGTGAAATTTAATATCTGACCCCTTTCCCTTTTTTTGAAATTCAAACATTTGAGAAACTCATACACAACTATTATGTACAAGATGCACACATATACTGATCCTCGAAAAGGCAAAAGAGGTGTAAACTTTTGAACAGGATGATCAGTATAAATCTGTATTTTCTTGCCCATTAGAAGCTACCTTAGATGTTTATGTTTCCCAGCAAACAAAATAATGTCAAAAACACAATAAATACAAACATGTTGCAGATTCTGCAAGGGGTATGTAAACTTATGAGCTCAACTACATTTAAGAAAAATGTGTTTTCTATACCAAGAAAGTGACGAGATGAAAACCACTATTTTCTGTTACAAACTTTCACATAACATATTTAGGTTATAACATAAAAAAAAACAATAATTTGATTTTCAAATATTTATTATAAAAACTGATTATTTTTTCCGGAAAATGCAACAAATCCATTCTAAGTTTTTTTTTAATAATGCTATAAATATATTGAATCAATATATAAATGTATTCATTTAGTTGACGATATAGACTGATTAAAACAATAAACATTAATGGCATTAATCAAAACACTTACTTTGTCATATTAAGAAAACTGTCATTGATGCTGTCAGCCATGGGACGTCGTCGCTGAACTTTTTTGACAGCCATCAGCTGTAAAATGTTCTGGTCCTGCTCGATATTCGTTGACTTTGAGTAAAATAATGGAAAGTTTTTCATAAGATAAGATCCCGTGGGGTCTATGTGTTAACATGAGATAATCTTGATGCTGTCGTGTGAAAACAAGCAACAGCCGGCATTTTTCCTTCGCCCGAGTGCCTCACACGTAATTTATTCGATTTTGATGGCTTACGTTTCTTCCCCACCACAGGTTTATTAAAGCCATCAAAAGTATAATTTTTGTTTGTTTGATTGCTGATCACGAAGTACAAAGTATGAAGAAAACTGGGATTCTGTGTGTATTCAACGCGCCACCATTGTTGTTTACAATGCGAGGAATGGTGCGCTGTGATTTGTCGAGAGGATTTATAGCATTCTGCAGAGATGGAGGACTGGCATTTGTCGCGATTTGGGAAAAAAAAAGAAGAGATGACAGAATAACATGGCAGATATTGTATTCAGCGTAAAATGATGAATTCACTTTGTATTACTGACCTGATACAATACTGATTTCGCTGGTGACTAATAAAAAAAAGGCATTTATTGCTTTATGGAACCAAACTCTTCATATTTACATTTGTGCTTTAGTATAACTATAGATAGTATGTGTGTTCCCTGGGCTTGAACCCATGACCTTTTGCGCTACTACTACCACTAAGCTATGCAGGAGTATCATGGTACAATCTCAGTACAACCCCACCAGGCCCCCTTTAAAAAAAAACTAAAATAAATTAAAAACAGCAGAAATGTTTTTTGATTATTTTGCTGTTGCTATGATGCATGCGATCAAACCCAAAATCATAAAACTGTTTAGTTTACATACTAAATAAACGTCCAGATATAAAACAGTAATGTATAAATGCACATTACGCATTATGTACAGTAACAGCAGTGGTCTGATTCGACTCATTCAAGTTTAATGAGGACGGAGTATTCCCCCAAGCGCAGTAATTACCTGAGCTATTTGCCTAAAATACAGAAGAACCGCATGACTCCCAGGAGAGCGCCTTTTGTCTCCCTTTGCCTCATTAGGGCGAGTACACAGGTCTCCTACGGTTCAGCTCATTGGAAGAGCTTAAGGAAAGACAAGCAGGTAATTGGAGGGTCTGACAAACTCTGTGTTCCCCTGTTTTTGCCACCTTGTTTCCAAATGACACGTAGGATGTGTGGCTTTAGCCTATACACAGGCATTGAAATCTCAACAGGGGAAGGTAGAGAGACAAAACTGGGAACTGAGAAGAGAGGTGCCAAAAACGTGTCTGTGAATGCTTATATTTTAGTGGATTTTGGTTAGAAATATTCTCAGATGCATGAAAACATTCACTGTAAACATTTTATTAAATCAACAAATATATTCATGTTACTTTAACTTAACAAGTCAAAACTTAAAAATAGTAAGTTGAATTCACTTGCAAAACCATGTTGTTTTAAATTCATGCTAAATTTTTATACTACAGTGTGTCTGGGTCACGTATCAGCCTAAAAATGAAAACAAAAAACATCTCATTCTTATTACCATTATGGCTTCAGATATTTTAGATTGTAGGTCATTGTTTTGTAATTGAGAGTCGGAAATGTATTACAGCACTTTAAGGTTATACGACAAAGCCTGCCATGATGCATCACCATACGTCTTCTTTCTATTATGGTAATGAGAAGCAGTGGGTGGTGGGGATTTGCTAAATTGTCATAATAATGTCACTGAAAAAAAATCTCACTCCTAAAATAGATTGCACATTCTTATTTGGTGCGAAATAAATGGTGTCATGTTTGGTACAGGTTCACCCAGATATTTAATTGAATATATAATTCACTACAACAATGCTTTTGTGCTTCATGCAACAGTATTTAATTTACCTGACACCATTTCTGTGTAAAGCTCAGGCAGATGGTCTCAAAGCCCTGGAGAACCAATCATAGTTCATTTAGAGTAACCTACATGAGCAACAATCTTTCCTCGTAGGTTTGGGGACTAAGATAAAACAAGTTAATGTAATAAAACACATCTTGAGATGCTCTAAATAATGTTCTGACATTAGAAACAATGAATTAGGTCAATTTACTAAACATCTTTCATAACCACATGAGATATACGGCATGGCATCATGAAGAAAAAGTATTTTAGCGCTTTTTACACATGTAAAAACACATAAAAAACGGTAGATGCGTAGGTTCTTTACACATGACCTGCGCTTGCGTCATTCTGAATATTTGAAATGTTTTTAATTTGATGTGGTGCGGACGCGCCTAGAAAAAAATGAGTGCGTCGTGCCGCGACTGCGTTGCTTCCATTAGGGCCGATTCACACCGGCTGCGTGGCGTGTCCGTTTTTATTTAGGCTCCCATGTTAGCAGGTTTGACTGTGCACACCGCCTGCATGACACGCACGTCTCAGGCACGCCTCGAGCCACACCGAAAACGCGTGCATGCTAGAAATAGGACCGACGCCTATTTTTCACGCCACACGTAAGTGTCTTGGAAGCGTTTCCAGGCAAAATATATGTCACCTATAGCAACAGGCACGCTTTTGGTATGTACAGACACAGAAAACGCGACGCAGCCGCCACGCAACTGACATGCAACAGATACGCCACGCAGCCGGTGTGAATCGGCCCTTATGAGCAAGCATACTGCGCGCCTACATTTTAAATAACGAACTTGAGCGCGCAAAAGACACGATATGTGAATCACCCCCAATGAGACTGCTTTAGTTTAATGGGAATTAAAAAAGAAGTGGGTGGATTTTTTCGACATTGTAGGGTTGTTGCGTTCACACACTGCCAACAACCATTATGTCCAAACATTTATGTGGATTTTGCATAATAGGTGCCTTTTAAGCCTAGGGTACGCAATTATAAATTGGTAGTTTAGAAGACCACATCTCCAAAACCGACAGCTTCTTTGTGAAGTTCCCATTAAATAATAATATTCAAACAAAACAGTTAACGGCGCATTGATCAAATAAAATGCTTCCAGTGAAGTGTTGAACACTATTATTGCAAAATACATCCTTGAGGTGCAATTTCCAAATTTAAGCACTAGTTGGAACGATTTAAGAATGCATGCTGTTATGTTAAAAATACCTATTTAATATTGATGAGTAAACATAGTTTACTTGGTTTCTACTGTAACTTTATGCCCACCAACCACAATTAAACATTGATAGATATTTACCCACATCCAGCATCTGCATCTCAGTGCCCGGGCCCCACACACTTTTTTGGCCTCTTCGCCTCCATAACCCCTCTGAGACTTTCCAAAACGCTACGGCTTAACTGTTCAACCTCAAGTTTTTTGCACAGTGTGTCTTTTCTAAGTCTTTAGTTTGTAATGGCTGGTAGACTTACAGTTATCCAACTTGCCCCCGCTGCACACCATTTTTGAAGCCATTATATCAAGAGTTTCTGCGATCTGAGACCACTTAAACTGCCATATCTAAAAAATACATCTAAAAACAACCTCAATACCCTGTGTCCTGACCACCTGTTTGTTACAGACACTTCATGAAAAGCTCCTGAGAGCTGTATATTTGTATATTTTATGAAGCAGAAACCTGGTCCAGAAGATTGCTGAAGAGGGCAGGTGAACAAGTGTGAGAAGACCTCATTTCTTTCCATAGCTTCAATTTACACCCACGAAGCCAAAAAAGTAGAGGAAAAGTTGAACAGTATTGAAATGGTAAAAAAAACATTATTAACCTGGCAGTAGGAATTATCTCATCACAGGTGTGATAGGAGTATCAGTAGGACTGTCACATCACACAGAGAGCGAGGTCACTCTGCCCTTAGCCTCAACATTCAGCCATAGACATTAGTACACAGATTATCTTTACATTTATGAATTCAAAGTGATTTAGAGTGCATTCAATTTATACATTTCTTTTAATAGTATGGAATCAAACCCATGACCTTTGCAGTGCTAATGCAATGCTTTATAGATACACTAAACTTCTATAGATCACATCTACACATCACTACAAGAATATTCAGTACCCAGATTCAAATGGCACCTATTTTATGGCTAAAATCAACGTTATTTTCTGTATTTGGTATAATACAATGTGTTTGCATAGTTTATTGTTAAAAACACACTATTTTCCAAATACTGTACATTTTTGTAGCTCCAGATTTCACTCTCTTCCTGAAACGCACTGATTTAAAAAGCTTTGTGTCCCTGATTGGCCAGCTAATCTGTACGTTGTGAGTGGCCTGAATACCTCTGACGTCAGCTGGAAATAAGACGCTCCTTGCTATGTTTGAAAGATTCGCTCACAAAGCAATGCTAACAGCTAATTAACTTACAGGCTGTGAGTCCGAAGCGGGAGGAATTATGATAATGTCGGTCTTCTCTACATCACCAATCCCAGGAAGTAAACTGTTTCCTACAATCCTTGTGTTGGTTGTAGTCCAAAAAAGAGTTTTAAGTTGGAGATGCTAACTCACGTCATTGTTTACTTTGGGGTTTGTACCTTTTGCATATCGCTAACATGTACTAATACACACTAACACACCAAAGGAAATGTAAAATCGTGAATCGGACGATAGGTGCTCTTTAAAGTCACAATGAAATGGCCATTTTTTAATATTGTGGGCTTTTGTTACTAATGACTTATCTGAGAGCTTTATTATTTTTTAAAAAAAAATGTATGTGCCCACATAATCTTTAACCAACCATCTCCTCCCCTACTTGAAACAATATCTCTTTACTTCCAGTCATGGAGTATTGCTTGTGGGTGGGGCTCAGGAAAAGATCACAGTGACTAGCAAATGGCAACATGACCAACTTCCAACAATCCAATCAATTGGATAGATAAATTCAAATCCCGCCCTACATTTTTTTCGTTTCAGAAGCTGTTTCACTCAGATATAAATCACGACAGGGTTAATAAGACAATCTTCCGTTTCATTATGACTTTAAAGGTGCAATGTGTACATTTGAGCTCATAGAGAAGCTACGTAGCCGACACAGGACAAAGATGTCACCTTAGAGCAAAGAGTAACTAATCAAGCAATGAGGTTTATTTAGTGACGAAACATGCTCTATAGAGCAGTTTGTCCATTTAGGGCTACTGTAGAAACATTGTGGTGCAAAATGGCAACTTCCACATAAGGGGACCTTGCTGGCCCTGTCCCAAATGGCACACTCCGGACTTGTGGACCTCCTCAGAGTCCACACTTTGATGACATCATGTAGTGCAGACCTTAGGGACCCCTTAGGGACGCGAGTCCAGGAGGGCACACCAGAGTCGTATTTTGGGACAGACTCGAGCGTCACCCTGAAAATAGGAAGATAATACCCATCAGTGTGAACTCCTCCCTTCCGTCATCTGATTGTTCTGATTTCGCAGAGTTCTGGGTTGGTAAAGTGCGCAAAGCCTGCTGCAGTATGGGCTTCGCCGAAGACTGCATCAAGGGTGTAAAGGGGGCACTGATGAGCACACTTCAGTGCCTAAAAATGACAAATTGGACACCTATGGACTCGTAGACTAAGCGAGCCACGCAATTTAAGGCCACGAGACCGAAAGTCCACATGATGTGCACCATTTGGGACAGGGCCTATGTAGATAAAATTGGCATATTCTAAGATTATAAAAACATAACGGTACATTATACATCTCTTTATACACCACTGATAATATAGTTATGTATAAAACATACAATAGATCCTCCTAACATGTACACACTGCACCTTTAACAAGTATTATGTTTTTAAGAGCTCAAAAGAGCTTAGTATTTTATAACAATAAAACACTGCATATTTGGGTTTTTAAGTGTTTATACTGTAATCAGGTCGTTGTTATGGCCCCAAAACATTTTGGACCTATAAGCCATACTTATAAATGTGTGAAAATCACCCCATAATGGACTTAAACCAAGTTATATTTATTTTAAAGAGAGATAGCAACAGTATTTGGATACTTTATTATTGTCATGGGCAGGGGCGCTGCTAAGGATTTTGGGCCCCATGAAAAGAATCTTGACAGGGCCCCAAACACAGCTAAGACTTTTTTCATATTAATTTACATAAAATCATGCGCTTTTATTGTATTTTGACTACCAATGGGGTGAGAAATTTTTTATTTAATTTTGAATTAAGTGTTTAAGAAAAAAGAAATCTTATTTCACAATTTTTTTCTCACCCCATTGGCAGATCATTTTGCCCGTTTTAAGGGCAATTTCACTTAAATTGTATATTCATTTGTCTTAAAACTAAACTCATTTACTTATGCTTTTTCTTGATGAGCAAAATGACCTCTTACTTTAAGAATTTTTAGATATTTCTACTGAAAACAAGACAAAAATACTAAGTAAGAAAGTCATTTTTTGCAGTGTTGAATGTTTAACTAAAACTGTGTATTGTTATTTTTTCCAGCGTTTTCTTGACCTAACATGAGGAGAAAATTGAGTTCCCTTATCATGCACTTTTAACACTAGAATGGCCACCAGTAGTCATTTTAACCGCAACATTTAAACTTATGCATTGCAAAAAATGATTTTCAAGAAAAAAAATTCTTAGTATTTTCTTCTTGTTTTCAGTAAAAATATCCAAAAATTCTTAAATCAAGATGCTTTTTCTCCATGAGCAAAACGACCCAAGAAAATAAGTCTAGTTTTTAGACCAAAAATATTACAGTTAAGGGATTTTGTGCATAAAACAAGCAAAAAAATCTGCCAATGGGGTAAGCTAATTTTTCTTGAATTTAGTGTTTAAGAAAAATGTTCAAGATTTTTGCTTACTCCATTGGGAGACTTTTTGCTTGTTTTATGCACAAAATCCCTTAAATGTAATATCCTTGGTCTAAAAACTAGACCCATTTTCCTGGGTCGCTTCGCTCATCATGAAAAAGCATCCCTATCTAAGAAACTCTAGATATTTTTACTGAAAACAAGACAAAAACACCAAGAATTTTTTCTTGAAAATAATTTTCTGCAGTGTGGTAATTATCTTTAACACTAGAACCAACAAGGCGTCATTTTGACCGTTTGAAATTTGCATAGTCAATAACTTTGTCCAAATAAATCACGTGCATAAATAAACGTGCTTACTTGTCGAAAAAATGCTACCGTAGAGACCTGGGGCCTCGTGTACAAAGCGTGCGCGTTAGCACAGAAAAGTACCGTAAGCTACGATCATTGTCACGGACGGGCGGTCCACTAACAATTTAGGCCTACTTACAAACCCACCTTTTCCTGTGAAAAATTGGGTAACATAATGTCGACCCTTTGCCTCTTTCACTTCTTATTTTTTTCTCTTTCCGTTTTTTGACTTCCAGATTTTTGAGGAATTTTCACTTCCTTGTCAGTAAAGTTGATATTCTGCCGGCACTATAAAACCCCATTCACACAGACCTCTGGTCCCAGAAAATTCCCGTAAAATTGCCAGACAAGCGTCCTAAAAATGCGGGTATTAAATGCATATAAACAATCACGATGAGAAATGTCTGAAAACTGTATTAAAGCAAAGCTCAGGGAGCTCGTCAAATATCCACTCAGAAGCTGAGATCATTCACCAGCATTAGAACGGCGCGTCACGCGCTCCTTTATAATCTTATCATAAACAAAAATGCACACGAGTGGTTCTTGGAGGGAGAAATAATATATAATATGCAAACTTCAGACGCTGCGTAGAAGAGAGGGCGGGACTTTCAATAGGTCACGTGTCTTTCCGGGACCATCACATGCCGGGTAAACTTGGCAGTGTGAATGAAAAAAAATCTAACTATTCCGGAAAAATCCAGGATGCCTATCCCGTGTATTTTACGGAATTTCTGTGTGAAAAGGGCTTAAGTGAAGTCAAGCTGTGTTGCCTGGATTATACAATTTGGGTGGACTGAACCATTTTATGACAATTGAGAGGGGGGAAAGGGGCCCCCAGACGTTTGTGTTTCCTAAACAAATACATTTTTTGATACCAGGAAACAGCAAATAGAATTATTTAAAGTTAATAATTTTTACTATTAAATATTTTTTAGCACCACAATTTTGGGGGCTTCTCTGGGCCCCCTCTTACTCGTGGGCCCCGAGAATCATCATTGTTTACCCCCCCCCCCCCCTTTACAGCACCCCTGGTCATGGGTATCGTGGAAAAGGGCGCTTTCCTTGTACCTGTGTGTCTTCGAACTTAGTTTTATTTGCAAAACTGTAAGAAAAGATCAAACATTATTTGCAGATGACTGCATTAATATCAGTGTATTAGATCAAACTACGTTACAGTGAGGACACTACATGACAGGTTGTATTGGAAAATGAGAAGTGACCATTGCCACTCCTCCTGAATGATCATCCATCTGTCTGATGCAAAATAAGGTGTTCTTGCTGTGCACTGCAGTATTTGGACTGCACCTCTATGGGCTAACATAATAGTCTGGTATGGTTTCAAAACGCAATCACACTATCCCACCATATAAAGTTGCCTTCGCCTTAGAACCATCCAGCATCAGAACGGACATCTGGGCAGAAGATGAGGGTCAGAAGGCTAATAATGACTCCAGGGGAAATTTCTGGAAAACCAACTCTGATAGATGCATCACTGAAAGCCAGAGAGGTGGTGGTGGCAGAGCAGAAAACCGTGACTGCGCACAGGTGGTGCAGCTAGGGGCTGGCCAGGTCAGGGGACAAAGGTGCGAGGGCTGGACCCAAGCTGACTGATCAGTGAGAGCCAGCTGGCCGACAACACAGCACAGCTGAATGATCTAAAGGTTAAAATCAAAATCCTGAATGTGTGGGAAAGCTGACGGGAATGAACGCAGTTAATAAGATCACCCAAACATGAACGTTCTGTCATCATTAATATATAATGCATATGAATGACTTCTGCAGGAGAAATAAAAAGTTTGCAGTGCTGCTGCTAGTGTATGCAATGCAAGGTTAATGCCAAGTTAGGCTGTCATAGTGTCTTTTTGTGTTTCACAGAAGAGAAAATGATTTGGATGAACATGAGAATGAGTTTATAATTGATTAAAAATGACTTGCAGAAATATGTTTCATACAACCGAAGCACAGGAGGAGGAATATTATATCCCACAATGCAATGTGCTCAACGTGACATTTCATTTCCAATGTAGCGAAATGATTGGAAGTCATTATGGCTGCAATTAACATTTACTAGACTCATTTATTAATTGTGAAGAGTTAAGATACTAAAAAAAGTGTGTTCAAAAACACAAAAATAAAAAATAAAAATGAAGAAAGCCTCAAAGTACGTCTGACATGTTTTCTTATAAGAGCCTGATTAAAAAGCTCATTAACATTTAGGTTCAGTAATATCACTTTAAAGGCAATGAAAAACTTTAGTCAGTAATTTAAAAAGGCCTCATTTTTTTTAAATGTCACTTCAGTCACTTAAATTTTTAGTTTGTTTTTGCTGCAAAACCCTCAAAGTACATGCAAAAATCTTCATTTTAAAAAGTCTCCAGTCATTCTTCACTGTCCTTTCTGAATAAAAGGTATGAGGCATTTTTCAGTAATATTTGAATATTTAAGCTAAAAAAAATTTGAATATTCGTTTATTTAAATGACGATTATTAAGACACATTTTTGAAGTTTTTTGTATTTGTGATTTTGTCACAATTTCCCAGAAAGCTGTGGACGCACATAAAAATTGTTTTAACAATTTTTCTTTTAAAAAAAAGTTAAAAATAGCCTAAAACATGTCATACATAAGTCAGTCGTTAATATGAAAACATTACTGTTTGATCTTACAGAAATTATTTTATACCATATTATTACCCAACCTAACTCAAACCCCGGGGGTGGAGTTTAATGTTTGAGGACTTGACAAAGTAAGCTATCATCATTTAAATAGACTCAAAACACCAAGTGGGGAGTGAACGAAAAAACATAGGCTACATAACAGACTGCACAGTCGGCATATGAATACCTTCTTTAAAGGTGCAGTGTGTAAATTTTAGCGGCATCTGGTGGTGAGGTTGTGAATTGCAACCAACGGCTCAGTCCACTGCTTACCTCTTGTTTTTGAAACACATAGAGAAGCTACATTAGCCGGCACCGGACAAACATGTCATCGTTGGAGACAACTTAGTAAAAATGTTTGTCTGTTAAGAGCTTCTAGAAACATGGCTGCACAAAATGGCGGCTTCCATGTAAGGGGACCCTCTGTGTATGTAGATAAAATGTCTCATTCTAAAGCAATAAACACATAACGGTTCATTATGATAGCTCTTTATACACCCCTGATAATTTAGATTTGTATATTATTTTGCATTTCTGTCAAGAGATCCTTCTAAAAATTACACACTGCACCTTTAATTAGTTTGACATGTTTTTGTGACGAAAGGCTTATTTAGCCTACCTGCTCCGGTGAAAGACTGTACTTCATTTTACAATAATGCAAGGGATGTAGAGAAAACTCAGTTTTTATCCGGTAAAAACAACAGACGAATCAAACAAGTATATCTGAATTTAACAATTAATAACGTAAGCGGACTTGATACCTTATTGCTGACTGTGCAAAGTTACGAGCTTAATTTAAAAACACTTTGCAAAGACGGAACTGCCGGTAAACAGCCATCTGTAGTTATCCAGTTCATTTTCCACATAACATCACATAAAATAAATATAACAGGAAGCTAACAAATCTCTCATAATGCGCTCATGCAGCATGTCTAAATAGAGCCGATGGACGCAGACCACCTTCCGTTAAAACTCTATGGGGTGGTTTCCCAGACAGGGATTAGCCTAAGCCAGGACTAGGCCTTACTTTAATCATGAAATATAACTAGTTTTAACAAATATGCATTTCTAAAAGCATTACTTGTGTGCATTATGAGGCAAAACAAATGACACTGATGTATTTTAAGATATGTCAGTGCAAGCTGTTTTCAGTTTGGCAGCTCTTACATTTATTTTAGTCTAGGACTAGTCTAACCCTGCGGGAAACCGCCCCTAAATACATAAATTAGTCCGTGATCTGAATGTTTTGGCAATTCAGAAATACATATAAATTCATTTTCACATTTCATTTACATTTATAATTTGCATTTTAAAGTCTGTAAAAGACAGTACATATAGTGAAAAGCATTAAATGAGCAGTAGGATTAATCCTGTGGTGGTGCATTAAAAACAAACAAACATTCAAAAAGCATTTTATCGATTTATTTTTGCAGATTGAATTTTCAAATATCATGCACATCCCTAGTAAGAGGCTAAAAAAAAAAATCTGCATATTTTTTAGCACAGCGGTTCTCAGCGTTTTTCCTGGAGGCCCACTGCTCTGCACATTTCGTATGTCTCACTTATTTAACACACCTGATTCAAATCATCAGCTCATTAGTAGAAATTTTCATGAACTGAACAGAGTCTGTCAGATAAGAGAGACATACAAAATGTGCAGAGCAGTGGGACTCCACAGAGTTGAGAATCACTAGTTTAGCGAATCCTGCCAACAAACCGGTATTTCTGTATGGCCTGATTAAGTGGATTTGAAGCAAAAGTATTTGATAAACGTAAAATTTATGCCTAGAGTATTCGATCAATATTCATTCATTTTTGATGGAGGTGGTGTTTAGCGGCTTTTGCATCTGAGCTCCTCATATAGGGTTGCGCGGGGCAAAAACGAATGTGGGGTTAGTTGTAATGCTGCGTTGCACAAAAATCACCACACACGTACCGCGCCAGACGTTAAATTCGCGCCGCGAGACCTCCAATGCACTTCACATCGACTTAACATTACAATAACTTGCGCTTGACGCCTCTACCACGGCTGGTGTAAACGCAGCATAACACGGACCGTTTACATTGTTGCACAAGGTTGAGCGTTTTATTTTTCCTGGTATTTTTTCACGCTGCCAAAAGACGATCTCCCGCAAATTATTGGAAATCTATAATGTTTTTTTCGGAGAGTTATTGATGAACAAGTGTTTTGCAATGCACTTCACATTGACTTAACATTACAATAACTTGCTCTTGACGCCTCTACCACGGCTGGTGTAAACGCAGCATAACACGGACGTTTACATTGTTGCACAAGGTTGAGCGTTTTATTTTTCCTGGTATTTTTTCACGCTGCCAAAAGACGATCTCCCGCAAATTATTGGAAATGTATAATGTTTTTTTCAGAGAGTTATTGATGAACAAGTGTTTTGCAATGCACTTCACATTGACTTAACATTACAATAACTTGCTCTTGACGCCTCTACCACGGCTGGTGTAAATGCAGCATAACACGGACCGTTTACATTGTTGCACAAGGTTGAGCGTTTTATTTTTCCTGGTATTTTTTCACGCTGCCAAAAGACGATCTCCCGCAAATTATTGGAAATGTATAATGTTTTTTCAGAGAGTTATTGATGAACGAGTGTTTTGGTGGCATGCAAATAAATTTTTTCATCAGTTGTTTTTTCGGGTTGGGTGTGTAAGATACCAAGTCCAATGCTGTGTCATATTAATCAGTGTCTTGTTGACTAAAACATAGCATCATTTTGAAATATGTCTGCAGCTCTAAGCAACTTTTGTGGTGGGCTTGAACATATTTTGACCCAGCGGGGTTAACTGTAAATGTGTTACCGTGGGTTCACACCAGCCGCATTTGAGGCGTCAAATTTCCATCTAGTTTGCCGCTTGAACATTTTGAGTTTACTCGCTACATTCACGCGGAAATTTTCGTCATGGGAGGGGCTTCTGCCTGTAATCACATCACTACTAGAGCAAGCTCCTGATTGGTTAACACGGCGTGTTTTCCAACAAAGTTAAAATTTTTCAACTCGCGCCTTTGCCACGGCAACGCTTAATTCGCGCAAATTAGCCAGAATCTCATTGGCGCCGCAAGGACACCAGACTCGCGTCAACGTGTCTTCACATTGACTTAACATTGAAATCACTCGCGCTTGATGCCTCTAGCGGGCTTATGATATGAAAACCGCTAACGTTAGCGTAATTCTTGCCTTTGTTTTTAAATATGACTAAAAACAGATATTTAGACATTTGTATCCATTTACAATTGAACTATTGTTAGAAAAGGGCTGGATGAATGAATACAGTGTGGATACCTGTCTATTATAGACAGATAGATAAACAATATCCACTTCAAGTATTTAGACAAAATAGTATTTAAATTTTTTGCAAGCGTTACAACTAAGCCCCTGCCTGTTACAATGAACCCCACCTATGGGGTAAGTTGTAACGTTTGCACTTCTGTCCTGTTTGGTGTAATTGTCCAATAATGGTAAGTACGAGAAACAAAAATTAAAATGTTCATTTGTAGCAGAGGTGTGTTGTTTGTATAAAAATATAATTAATCAAACTCAAATATTTTTTGAATGATTGAGCCAAAACCAAAAAGCTTTAGGTTGTGCCCCTCTCTCCCCTACTTTATATCATCATATATATTATATTTTATGAAAATATAATGGTGCCACCTGCAGAATTAATGTGCACATATTGCTGTACTAAATCTCAATCTTAATTCAGCCCTAACATTCTATTAAAAATGTATAGTATGCAGTACATTATAATGTAGTATATCATATGTGAAATGCTAAAGCAAAATACTCATTGCAGCCTTTACAAACTGTATTTTCTATAAAAAGCAAACACCAAAACTGAATTATTTTTCTTTATTCAAAGAAATGTTACAAGATACAGTATTATTTGCTCTCGATTCACATAACATTTTGGGTGATAAACTGTTGAAAAAGGCTGACCCTCAGTGAAAACAGCATTGAGCAAGTGAAACCACAGAATACGAGTTTGCTTGGGGGAAACGCTTAATGTTTTTAGCACAAAATCTGTGCACGGCTGCCCTGAGGAACAGATTCACAGTACTAAGGTTCAGGCACTAATGATGGATTCGACCATGAACCTAACTGCCCTGAGATAGGCATAAAAACTCTTTAAATGGGTACCAGGGCCTATTTTACGAATACACAAACTCAAATACTCAAGCCCTACAATACAAAAAAAAATGCTAACGCAGTATTTGTACACTAACAGACGACTGACACATTGCTCCATCCCCAAAATGTTATTTCCAATCTGTTTCAAATCTAGAGTCGTATGGCAGAAAATGCATCTTGCTCTATTTCTAGTGAAGGTGAACTTTTGTGTTTTGAGGTGAAGTAGCCCACAGCAAACTTCTTTTCATTACAATGTCGGTCAGACGAAACAAACACTGACGCAGCAGTTTTCTAAACGCAAAGGTTTTTATATTTCCATAAATTGTAGGCACCACTGCCCTTTAAACACATACATTTTAACTCGTGGTCATAAGCTGAACGCTCTCGATAAGATTGGCGCTACTGGAAATCTTTTGGTCGGGATAGAAAAACGGTGACATTTTGATCAGAGAGAACACAATAAACGGCAGGCATTTTGTCAACGCAGTGTATATTCAGTAGGACACCTGCCTGCGAGAATTTGTCATCCTTAAGGCACTTCTTGTTAGTTTGTCTTCCAAAAATAATTTCTCCATGCTTTCAGCTTCAACAAAAGCTGGATGATGAGATTATCTTCATGGAGAAAAGTCTGGATCAAAGTCAACGCACTTTGTCGGGAGATTTTCAAGGAGAAGTTGACGAGTTGAAGATTAAAAATGGAGGCAAATCAAATTCGGCTGCATCTTACCTACAGCTCACCTATTTTTCATCATAGGAGCCAAGGGCAAAAAAAATCTAATTAAAAAGAAACTGACAAAAAGTTTGTATGACAGAACAAAGACAAACAAAAGGCGGCGTCAATTTATGATTTTTTTAAAGAGGTTTCACCACTACATAAAATATGCTCAGGATGGAAAGCTGAAAAAAATCACTATGACAAGTCTGATTGAAGCGTTTTCTGAGATGAGCTTTAAGAACATAAACAGAAAACATCATCAATAGATAAATGGTCTGAAAAATGTATTGGTGTCGTAACGCCGCAGCCTCAAATTAATTTGTACTGAATGCTCTTTAGTCACCCGTTCCAGAATTACTTAAAGGGATAGTTCACACAAAAATGAAAATTCTGTCATTTACTCACTCTCATGTTGTTATAAACCTGTACAAGTTTCTTTGGTCTGATGAACACAAAGGAAGATATTTTGAGAAATGTTTGTAACCAAACCAATCAGAAGCCCCATTGACTTCCATAGTATGACGAAAAAATACTATGCAAGTCAATGGGGCTTCTAATCAGTGACAATAGAACATCACTACAAGCTTATGAACAAAAACATGAAAGTGCGCATCTTATATTCACCAAGACCACCATATTTTAAGATCAAATACAATCACCTAAAGCATTATTAGGAACAACCGTTTCATTTCTCAATGCAATTATCTAATCAACCAATCACATGGCAGTTGCTTCAATGCATTTAGGGGTGTGGTCTGGTCAAGACAATCTCCTGAACTCCAACCTGAATGTCAGAATGGGAAAGAAAGGTGATTTAAGCAATTTTGAGCATGGCATGGTTGTTGGTGGAGTATTTCATGATCTGCTCAGTTACTGGGATTTTCACGCACAACCATTTCTAGGGTTACAAAGAATGGTGTGAAAAGGGGAAAAACATCCAGTATGCGGCAGTCCTGTGGGCAAAAATGCCTTGTTAATGCTAGAGGTCAGAGGAAAATGGGCTGACTGATTCAAGCTGATAGAAGAGCAACTTTGACTAAAATAACCACTCGTTACAAATAAGGTATGCAACAAAGCATTTGTGAAGCCACAACACGCACAACCTTGAGGCGCATGAGCTATAACAGCAGAAGACCCCACGGGGTACCACTCATCTCCACTACAAATAGGAAAAAGAGGCTACAATTTGCACAAGCCCATCGAAATTGGACAGTTGAAGACTGGAAAAATGTTGCCTGTTGCCGGTTGCATAAAACTTTAAGACTAGCTTTAAAAGTTAGTCATGATTTTTTTTCTTCAAGACTGATCATATCCGTTTCAAGTATGTTACATAGAAAGGTAGATTGGTCTAATTGAAATCCAAATAATAAGACTGATTAGCCCTAACTAATTGCTAGTTAGTCAGAATCATACTTAAGACGCAGGCTTAACGTCATGGCTATGTTTATGCAACTGGCCACTGGTCTGATGAGTCTCGATTTTTGTTGAGACATTCTGATGGTAGAGTCAGAATTTGGCGTAAACAGAATGAGAACATGGATCCATCATGCCTTGTTACCACTGTGCAAGCTGGTGGTGGTGGTGTAATGGTGTGGGGGATGTTTTCTTGGCACACTTTAAACCTCTTAGTGCTAATTGGGCATCATTTAAATGCCACGGCCTACCTGAGCATTGTTTCTGACCATGTCCATCCCTTTATGACCACCATGTACCAATCCTCTGATGGCTACTTCCAGCAGGATAATGCACAATGTCACAAAGCTCGAATCATTTCAAATTGGTTTCTTGAACATGACAATGAGTTCACTGTACTAAAATGGCCCCCAAAGTCACCAGATCTCAACCCAATAGAGCATCTTTGGGATGTGGTGGAACGGGAGCTTCGTGCCCTGGTTGTGCATCACACAAATCTCCATCAACTGCAAGATGCTATTCTATCAATATGGGCCAACATTTCTAAAGAATGCTTTCAGCACCTTGTTAAATCAATGCCACGTAGAATTAAGGCAGTTTTGAAGGCGAAAGGGGGTCAAACACAGTATCAGTATGGTGTTTCTAATAATCCTTTAGGTGAGTATATAATGTACACACATGCACACGTCTAAAAACGTGGCCCTGGTAGGATTGCACATTGAAATAAATTTCTCAATCCAAACTATGCAAATAACCATTACTACCATATTTAAATAATGGTATTTCATTATTTTTATGAACGATTTCATTTGCTTGGGTCCATTTTAGTTCACGCACGCTGGGAATGGTAAAATGAGTGCTGTAATTTTTTAAGTAAAACATTATCACTTTGTCCTACCCAAGAATGGTCTGCTTCGTTGTTTAGTGCACCTTACTGATGTTCATAATGATAATCTACTGAAATGGAATGCCTGTGCCTTAATATCTGACATCTCTCATCTATAACCGGCCATCCAAAGAGCCAGTGCACTTAATACTCTCGTACAGTTTTTCTGCCTGAAGAATACAGTGATTCATTGGTTACATTAGTGCCTGTTTGTGGCTTATTCAGATAACTGCCTTAAAACATATTAAATGAAGTTTAAAATCGTACCATTTTGGGTGGAGGTGCGCAATACTTTTGCCCCAGAATCATACGAGCACATAGCATGCTCTCCCAAATGGGAATACAGCCATAGTTGCGTTATCCTACATGCTAAATCACTTAGTGCTTTTGCCTAGTAGTCAAAAGCACTATGACAGAACTAAAAGGAATTTACAACAAAGACCCTTTAGGGAAATCACACCACTAGGCAGCCATGTTTGCAGCTCTTTCAGGCAGTTATTTCAGTCATGCACAACTTAAGTCACATCTACTGGAATGGGGGAAAAACAGATCTCTGAAATCGCTTGAAGTCACAATCAAACAACATATTACCACCCAAACAATGGGTCTCATTCACTAATAATCGCGTACATTTTTCGTTTTTATATGCACACATGAACGTCTCACGAAAACTTTCCACCTAATTCTAGCGTACGCACATGAATTTGTTCGCCTTTACTTTTCAAGATGTATGAGGCACACCCGGACTATAGAGGGTATGCACATTTGAGTACAGCGTGACATCGGCGAAAACACACCGAAATGGGAAAAAGCTGTTGTGCGATAGACTGTACTAAAAGATTAACAAGAATTCGGAGCTATAATTCCAAAAGGAGAAGTAAATTGATTGTTCATGCCAACGTCCACAGATGGGTTGATAAGTTGCTAGGGTCACTATCAAGAGGTTTTACTTTCTACTTAAACGTATTTTTTTCAAGCATTTGTATTTTATCTTTTTTTTGGAAAATACACATTCCAAAGCATATTATCATAGTTTTTATTCTCTTACATTTCATAAATACACGCTTGTTTTACATTTAATATTTAAGTACATTAACGTACTTTTACTCAAGTAAAAGTACACAATTGTAATGTAATTAGGTATTAAATAACTTAATATGCGATATTAAAGAATACACAGTATGATTCTATGCTTTAGAATGTAGTGAAGTAAAATTTTTCCCAATACAAACATCCTAATAAAGCACAGATGCTTGGAAAATGTAACTAATGTAACCAAGTATTGTCCACCTCTGCTATCAAGTCCAACTAAATTTAATTTAAGCTGACAATAGTCAGTTTTACTAGCATTTTCGCAGCAGCCCCTACGAACACCAGCCATTTTGTTGCTCGTTTTACCACTCAACCGGGCAAGCTCTCGTGTGGTCACGTGGAAAAGTGACATCAATGCATACCCTCTATACATTTATGTCCATGTCTGGATAGATTGATGTGCAGAATGATTTACTTCATTCCAGTCAAGCGGTAGTGGTACAGCATTTGGTCTACAGGCTAAAAAGTGAAAAGTTGTGAAGGTCATTGTGTATTCTCCCACTACGTAAATTGGAAGGTTTTTACTCTAACAGCACAGCAAGCACAGATACAGCAAGCCATGGCAAGATCATGCATAATTTAAACTGCAGAAAACTGCCTTCGTCAGCATTGGAAAGGTTCACACTCCAAACTAGAGCTCACCAACTAACTGCATTCAGAGCTTAAACCTGCTTGGATATTAATCCAACAACACCTAAAGCTCGTGTGTACAGGGGTTATGAAAGCTCAAGAAATGTAGGAAGCTGTAGGATTCACTTTGACCGGTGACACTGGGAACATATGGGAATCACAGAGGTTTCTTTAACATGTTCCCGCTCTACAAAATCAGACTGCAGAAGCTCTCCGGCAGTTAGACATATCAGACCCTGTCAGTCTAAACTTGCAGTAGAACCATCAGGTGCTCAAAGACTGTCACAAATCTTTTAGTTCTCTTTTATTATGTTTAAGTGATTTCTGGTTTTAAATCTCAATACATAAGCTTACTGAAGAATCACTGACTTCACTTAAATAAGTGATGCGAGATCTATTACAGAGTCAATATTTAAAATTCAAGTCATGAAAAAAAGATCTTCTCCCAGCCTAAAATGAAAAGAGAGACATTTTGAGAACCAGAATGTCAATCACATTCCACTAGACTAGAGATTTAAGCAAATCTTTTCATTTATGCTCAGCTCACCTGGTACTTCCCCAGTCGACTGCTAAATTATCAGCTTTGCTGCGCAACAGCCAAAAGGTTTTCAGTACCGGCACACCCTCAGGTAAAATAAAGCACTGACCAACCCAAGCAGAACACGAGCCTGCAAGAAAATGTAAAACGTAGTTCAAATATGATACTGTATATATTAAAGTTATTATACCTGCATACCAATTCATGATACTATCCTGCATAATATCTGTACAGTATTCAAAACTACTAGTATCTCAAATAATATAGGCTGATATTACACACAGTTTATTGCAAGATGGAGTTTAGTGATGCTGCTACACTGAATTAATAAAGCAAATACGTGATGCATTACTAAATTAAATGATACATTACATAAGAAATAATAAATAAGGAAAAGCTAAAATGCATGACTTGTATTTTGACAGCATGTACTTGCGTACTCTAGTATGCAATGTAACAATCTTTCCCAAAAACAGTACATACTAGGGCCAGTAGCGGCCGGTGACTTCTTTTTCGAGAATGCACGTTAAATAGGATTTTGATCGTCTATCAGAGTTTATCATTTTCTTCATTGAAGTGTCTGTTTTGGGTAAGTTAGCCTACCTTTCTCCCACATCACGGCAAATGAAACAATGGGTTGTGGTCCATCACCAACCACTCCGAAGATTTTTGCTGATCGTTCATGGCCCGCTGAGCCACGGGTGGATTCCACCGCGGTCTGATAAACACCCGTGACCTCCGCTCCGTCCGTCTTTATGCGCAGGGTTGAGCCCAGTTGATTGCGCCATGCGCCAGTGATGTTACAATCACTTACCTAAAAAGTGATAAAAACGAATGCAGTTAAAAATGTCGTTTACACGGAGCAGGGTTAAATTTTCAGTCTCTTTCTGTTTAAATTAAATTACCTTCTTATTTATATTAAAATGATGCTCATGTCCAGACACCGCATGGTAGGTTAATAGACTCACAAAAAGCGACCACACCAACGAATTCATTGTGATTGACAACTTTTGCGTGACCTGGGCAATATTTCACCTCACGCAACCCACGCCAATACTGTGATTGAAACGCTCGCGCAGTAACTTACTTTGATATCATTCGATCGGTCTGCGCAGTGTTGCATAAAGTAGGCACTTCTTGACCGTTAAATAAGTACGCTCTGCTCCAACCCTAATCAAACACACCTGAAAAATCTAATCAAAGGCTGCAGGATGATGACTAGAGGCTTGTTCGACTTCATGCGGCGCCGCTAGAACTGACTGGCAAATGACGTTAAACTGCCGCGAGACGAAATTACACTTCGTATGATTTCTCGAACCGTTCTCGCGGTATTTAACGTCATCCGGCTGTCGGTCCTTGCGGCGCTGCATGAAGTCGAACAAGCCATAGGATTTCTCATATCTAGGCTGCATACGTCATCAAGACTGTCTTATTTCAGAATATTATTAATTATAAAGTTGATTATTATTCTTAGTTAATCGTAAATTGTCGTAATATGCTTATGACTTGCGAATGTAATGCTTTTTTAACTTAAATAAACTAGGCTTGATGACGTATGCAGCCTGCATATGCAACCTCCGCAGGCTGCAGCCTTCGGGTTGAGAAACGGCCTAGGAAATGACTTGCAGGTGTGTTTGATAAGGGTTTAAGATAAACTTTGCAGGACAGTGGTCCTCCAGGACCAGGAATGCCCACCCCTGCTCTCTATATAGTATTTGTGGGTGCTGTTTGCATACATTACTCATAGTCCATACAAACATATTCATCATTATGTTTTGTATTCAGTGTTTTAATATGTGAGCTGTTTGTTCGTTCATTTATGAACAGCAAAATAATTTACTTAGCAGAGAGAGGCCCCCAAACAACTAATATCTATATTCAAATAAGCATGGGAATATTTCAGTTTATTGTTCATTGTACGCATATAAACAAAATGTCCATATCTGCATGCATACATGACAGACATAATATTAACATTCAACTTGGTGAACATGTTTGTATGCTAAAAAATTCAGTTTTCTCTCATATTGTAGTAATGATCATGCAATTCATCATGACCTTTTCCATTCCCACATTATCTGGTGGTTTAATGGGAACAGGTCTTCGTTAATTTTAATGTGGTACAGATGTAGTAGGAATTCTTCCTCTTATGACTCACTCAGTAAGTAAACATAGTGAGACGACTCTTGGCTACATGACCCTGTGTGGCATTTTTGTCTTCACTCTGCAAGCAGGCAATACTTATGTGACATTTCACATAAGAGACACTAATGTATTTTTTTGTATTCACTTATTATCTTCTTATATGCTGGTGCGTGCGTGTGTGGGTGTGTGGGTTGCTGGTTGTGTGTGGGTGTTTCATGTATATTTTATATATACATTCATAAATGTATGCTGTATGTATGAACAGATTTTCATGGGTTTCTGTCTGGAGAAAAGACTGCTGTGAAAATATTGCTTGAAGCTGGAGCCTGTACGTGGAGTGACCTGAATTTCTCTGTCAACACCTTTTGGAAGAACAGGTGTGTACATCTGTGTACGTGTGATTTCTCTTTCTTTTCTGAAAGGATTATGATGTCACTTGGGTGATGGCTGTGTCTGTAATCCCTGTCCCATTGGGCAACACAGATCAATGCTGTGGACATGCATGTCATGAACTTATCAAGTGTGAACATACTACTAGTTTTACAACAAACTTTAAAACAAACTATTCAAATGTGGAAATATATTTAGTGCGGTATATACTTAACCTGAAAAAATGAAATTACACAATTTCTCAGAACACTCAAATATGTATTAAAATATTTTACACTTTCTGTTATGTCTATGCTCTGTCATTGGTTTGAAAAACATACTCCAAAAATGTACGCTTTAAATGCAATGTACTTTGGATAATTGTTTGCCAAATGCATAAATATAAAATTTTTTCGAAATCATTTTCTTTTTTGAGTCTTAATTAAAGACCCCCAAACAAATTACCAAATGTAGATCCCCAAGTCTCAATCCAGTCGTGTAAATTAGAAGATGCAGACAGCATTATATCAGTGAATAGATTACAGATGCATCTGCTATGAATGTCATAAAGGCTCCTTTAAAATCTCTCATATTGTAGTAATATATATATATATATATATATATATATATATATATATATATATATATAAATGGCAAACTTTGTTCAAATTCCCAGCATAACCTTGTCTCACCCACACTCCCAACATCTGTTGCATGAGATTCTACTGCAAAGTCTCTGTTCTGATTGACAGCTCTATTTCCTTAATGGCAGAAGCATCCCCAAGAGATACTGTCCTCTGCACAGGTAAACACCTGCAAGTGAAATATTGACAAACGTGTACATTTGTTACAGGTTATCAATCAGGATTTGCCAACATTTTGAGATAATTTGAGATGTAAAATGCTTATTTCAGAATAACATTTTTTAAATTACAGTGTCAGAGAAAAGGGTAAAGAAACTTTGTGGTACACTGAAAAGTTAATTTTTGTACATTTATGGGTACAACACTTGAAGCACCTATTATGTACCTTTAAGGACGAATTTTGTACCAGTTAAATGTTAGGGGTACAAAACATTTAACTGTACCTTTAAAGGTACGCAATAGGCCCTAAAGGGACACTCCACTTTTTTAAAAAATATGCTCATTTTCCAGCTCCCCTAGAGTTAAACATTAGATTTTTACCATAGCATAATCCATTGAATCTGATTAGACTATTAGCATTGCGCTAAAAAATAACCAAAGAGTTTCGATATTTTTCCTATTTAAAACTTGACTCTTCTGTAGTTACATCGTGTACTAAGACAGACGAAAATTAAAAATTGCTATTTTCTTGGCAGATATGACTTGGAACTATACTCTCATTCTGGCGTAATAATCAAAAACTTTGCTGCCGTAAAATGGCAGCAGGAAGTGCGATGATATTACGCAGCGCTTAAAAACGGTCCCCCGCTTTTGAAGGTAACCAAGGGGACTATTTTCAGGCAGTGCGTATATCATGCGTAATATCAGCTAAATGGATTCCAAAATGGTAGAAATCAAGTGTTTAACTCTAGGTAGGGATGTAACGATTCAATCACGATTCAATCGCGGTCCTCATTAAAAATGCCTGTCTGAAATCGATTCTGAATCGCAAGGCTGCGATTCTTCGTTTTATACACAGCTTGTGCCTGTATTACGGCATTTGGTCAGTAGGAAGTCCTTATCAATCTAAAATCCTTATGAGTCGGAGTCGTTTATAATGTGCATTTAAAAAAGCAACACTCGTTAAACAAAATAATTCAAAATATTCTTTATTATCATGAAAATACCTGAAACAATTTGAAGAACAGCGTATAAATATTCATGTGTAGACATTTCCTGGAATAGCGTTTGTAATGCTACTTCTTGTGTGGCACAAAAGGGAGTTTCTGCACGGGAGCGCCCCCTGGTGTTCGGATGTGCCTGGATTTCACCGTAATTCATTCAAATTCATTCATTGAGAAAACGCGCATTTGCACGATGAATCGTTACACCCCTAACTCTAGGGGAGCTGGAAAATGAGAATATTTTTTAAAAAAGTGGAGTGTCCCTTTAAGGTACAGTAATGTACCCAAAAAGCTACAGTATTGTATTTAAGGTGCAAAACAGGTACCACCCCAGTGACAGAAATGGTACGATTTTGTGTATTTTACATTTATTTGATACGTTTTCACCCTTTTTATAGAATGTTTCCCAATTATTAGACATATTAATTAGCTATTTTAGGACACAAATTGACTGGACATATTTTTAATAGCTGTGAACAAAGTAAAGGAATATATCCAAATAAAATGAACAAGTTTCTACTTGAGAACAGTGTAAGATACAATGTATCCACTTGCAAGCTCATTTGTATTTCTCGATTTAGAACAAGCTGTTCTCAGGTTTGCCAAATCTATTAAAATCAGTTACATTAAAGCAACACTATGTAGTTTCCATGTAAAAATGACTTACAGCTCCCCCATGTGGTTGAAAAGGCAACAGTTCCTGGCGGGGCTGTGTGCTCTACCCTCCACCGCCACTTTCAGAGTGTGCTTGTAGCAGCTAGGAGGCTGCTCAGGTTGCAGCAACAGTACAATTTGTCCAGTTAAAAGTTGTTCTATCACTGAGATAATTTTAGAGACATTATTTAAAGGTAAAAATGACATAGTGTTGCTTTAAGTCAAGTCATTTTCATATGAACTCTAAATCATTCTCATCACACATATAGCTTACTGTACAGGTAAACCGTGCTAAATAGGTTTGCTGGTAACACCCATAAAAGGGGAGGGGTGTGTTGTGTTTGGGGAGGGTGTGATCAAAGAGAAAGCCAAGGGAGGGAAGAGTCAGAGAGGTAAAGTGCCTGTATTTCAATCTGAAACTGACACACTTGTTGCAAAGCAAGGACACCTGTGGATCAGACTTCTCATGTGCCCTAAAAATGTTGAATGAGAGAGATGACTGTGATATGCATGCAAAGGAGCAATTCATCATATCTCATGCCGCTCTTTGCACCATCCCGCTCGGGATTGCCACTGGAGATGCTGCTGTCGCCTCAGCGGAGACTATGCGAGGCGTTTCTGACGCTCAAGGTGACAGAAACTCTTTTCATGACCGACCCCGTTTAAGCAGGTGTACGGCTCTGCCTGGTAACAGCCTTGAAGAATCGGACCGGCAACGTTACCCGGACAAAGCAGATATCTGTATGTCAAATCCTCATGATGGGGAGGTATCTAAACAGACAGAGCTCTGCGAGGAGTTTGGACACCATACGCCCAGGTTATACGACAGCGATGATGACCTTGACTTTCATGGGCACCACCACTGGCATTCACATGAAAGTAACTCATATCATTCGTAAGTATGAGACGTCATTTGTAATCGTGTACACAACGCTTAAATTGGAAATTATCTACATGAAAAATGCTGTTTTGTATTTAAAATCACTTTGGGATTTGTTTTAGAGCCACTGTATCATCAAGGCCTGGTTTATTTTGGAGGTTTTATTTTTATCTCCTCATTCAGTATATTTTATATAAGCTATTTCTCATCAAAATCTTTGCTATTACTTGTTTTAGTTCTGTACAATATTACCATTTGCCAACAATTTCTATTGCCATTTGTCATTTGAAAAATTCTGAAATGTCTGACTCAAAGTTATGTCAATGACATACAACCAAGAACTCCATTAAGTCTCTTGAGTCATGAGAGCAACCCATGATCAATACATTTCCCTCTTGGTCCTCTTGGCCTGCATGAACGGGCGTAAAAGTTATTGACGCACCGCATATTGAAACATAAATGATTTAGTCTGTTTATTTCAATCTCTGTTCAGTTTCGGGGCTATTGACAGATACATTTGCAAGCGCACAATTCTTTCTCCAATGTGCATTTAGAAACCCAATAAGTAGATTTGGAGATTGAACAAAATGCCATTTCGTATACAACAGAGAATGTTTGATGTATCATGTTGAAGGCAAATAAGGAGTTTTATTAAATGTGACACCCACAATTTGCGGCGAGGCTTGTGCAAATTGGAACAAAATTAGATTTCAGCCTTTGCTGTATACCTGGCTTGTGTTGAAATATAACTTGCTTATGATTTAACCTAATTCTTCTTCTTTGAAGCCTTTTTATGTTCAAGGGGAAATGCCACTACAAAGTAGCTCTGGTTAATTTAATAAAGTAAATGAATTAAGTCCTAAGGGTAAAGAACACACACAAAATATGACATTATGAACATCTGTTCCCATGGGTGCTTTCTGCTGGTATGTTTCTTTAATGAAAAAAGCATTTAGAGTTGATATTCTCGACAACAGTTTTATTCACCTGCTGTGCTGTACCATAATGCAAGCAGTTTATAAATGTATCTTTACTTGACTTTCATGTTCATCTTCCCGCTGTTTTAAAACATGCTTCTGTTTTTCTCTTTAGGTTCGAGGCCATGCAGCGCAGACACACCACCCTAAGAGAGAAATGCCGGAGACAGGCCGTTCGTGGACCGGCGTACATGTTCAGCGAAAGGGGCACCAGCCTCACTGCCGAAGAAGAGAGATTTCTAGATGCCGCCGAGTACGGAAACATCCCTGTAGTCCGTAAGATGCTCGAGGAGTCCAAGACGCTGAACGTGAACTGCGTGGATTACATGGGCCAGAATGGATTGCAGCTCGCCGTAGGCAACGAGCACCTTGAGGTCACCGAACTGCTGCTGAAGAAAGAGGGGTTGGCAAGAGTGGGCGACGCCTTGCTGTTGGCCATCAGCAAGGGCTACGTGCGGATAGTGGAAGCCATCCTGGCCCATCCGGCATTTGAAGGCGGACTCCGCCTGACCCTGAGCCCCCTGGAGCAGGCGCAGCGCGATGACGACTTCTACGCGTACGACGAAGACGGAACCCGGTTCTCCCAAGACATCACGCCCATGATTCTTGCTGCTCACTGCAAAGAGTACGAAATCGTCCACATCCTTTTACTCAAGGGCGCTCGCATTGAGAAACCCCACGATTACTTTTGCAAGTGCGGCGAGTGTGCGGAGAAACAGAAGCAGGACTCCTTCAGCCACTCACGTTTGAGGATGAACGCTTATAAGGGCCTCGCCAGCGCTGCCTATCTGTCACTGTCCAGTGAAGACCCCGTACTCACAGCCCTGGAACTCAGCAATGAGTTGGCACAACTGGCAAACATCGAGACTGAATTTAAGGTAAGGAGATGCAGTCTTAGGGGCCAGTCACACCAAAAGCGTTTATGGCAGTTGCAGGCGCCTTTTTTGAATGATATTCTATGGGCAGGGCGCGTTTGCGCACTGTTTATGCGCGCCGAGCGCCTTGCGGTTTTTTGCCGCCTACCGCGCACGCGTTTTTGAAGGAGCGCTGAGAGCGGAGAAGCGCCCGACGTCATTCGTGTCTTTCCAATGTCCAATCGAATGAGGGGAGAGGCGGGCCTTACTTTGTGGTGAGGGAAGTTTACAGTTGCTTTGAAGAACCGGACTCCACTCGCTCACTCTCTCCTGCGTGTTTGTGCACCTCTCCCCCTCAAACAAGGTCAGAGCAAGCGTCCTCTTTTTAAAGTTTCTGCTAATATGACAGTTAACAGCAAAAGAGCGCTCACGCTTCAATATTTGATTGACAAGACAGCTGACTCGGTGGTTGCTTAGCAATATGAAAAGCCGCGTTGCACTGCTCTTTTTTTAAAAAAGGCAGTGCGTCGCGCCTTGCGTTTGCAAGCGTTTAAAGCGCTTTTGGTGTGACTGGCCCCTTAAAGGTGATTTTTAGTGGCCTCTAGCTGTGAGATTGTGAACCAACGGCTCAGTCCACAGCTCACCCTTCCCTTTCGAAACGCAGAAGCTAAGGTAACCACCACAAGACAAACATGTCATTGTTTAACCATGGGTTCACACCAGCCACGTTTGAGGCGTCAAATTCGACTACAGTGTCTAGTTTGCTGCTTCAACATTTTGAGTTAACTCGCTTCATTAGCGGGTGAAAGCCGCACATGCAATTCTAGTAATCAAGACATTCATGTGGAAATTCACGTCATGGGAGGGGCTTCTGTGACTCCGCTCGCATCCTGTAATCACGTCACTACTAGAGCATGCTCCTGATTGGTTAACACAGTGCGTTTTTTCGCCAAAGTTTGAATTTTTCAACTCGCGCGTTTGCCGCGGCAATGCTCAATTCCGGCAATGAGGCGGAATTGTGTCTACCGCACCGCGCTAAACGCCTCATTCGCGCCGCGAGACCTCCAGAAGCACGTCAACGTGCCTTCACATTGACTTAACATTGAAATCACAACAATACAGTTTATTATGTAAGGTCTTAATACACCACTGATAATATAGTTATGTATATTTTATTGTATTTTTGTCAAGAGATCTTTCTAAAAGTTACACAAGCACCTTTTACTTTTGTAGATGGTGTATACAGGGCATATATGTAAGGATTTAAAGGGAATTTGTGGACGACACCAAGTCCTCAGGGTTATTATCAGTATACACATTTTAATCAGTTTTAGGAAAAAACTGCATCTTAATTCAGGAAGGATCCACTCATGAAGAACATGTTCATGACCCTGTAATGAACTGTGTCTCAATGAGAGAAAGTTTTTGCTCATTTGAGCTCTCAGACCAGCCGAATATTCTGCATGACAACCAATTTCCCACCCCTGAGAGTAGCCTCATTATAAATTAGAGGCTTTCCGATGACAGTTTCGGGTTCAGCGTAATCTCTGTACACCGAATTTGTCTGAAAGAAGATGTTTCTCCAGAGAGCTGTGTACGCTTCAGTGATGTGTACTATTTTATATTTAAATGTTTTAGGAAGAACTTCCTTTCCGAAGGCCACTCCTGGGAAATATCTAATCAGGAGTTCTCAAATCCAGACAGTTTTCCTCTTATTGTGGTTAGTGAGCTAATATTAAAAATGCTCCATCGAGAGCTTCCTGTAATCACCCAGTTATTATTCTTTCATCACCATTTTTCTCGCTTTCGACAGTTGTAATGGTGCATAAATAGTTCTGCGTTTGCAATTCGATGTAAAATGTTTGATCTTTAAAACAAAGTCAAGATTAAATTATTGGTCTGGGCTTCTCTGGGGTGTCTTGCGTTAGATAAAGTTCTGTTTAAAAAACTTAAACATCAATAAGGCTTTAGAGGTGTGATTTGGGATTCGGGCCAACTTTCAAAACATCCCACAGTCGAAAGATGTGACTTGGAGCTCTATCATACACCCAGCGCAATGCGCGACGCAAGTGTCTTTTGCTAGTTTCAACCTGGCGCAATTATAATTTTCACGTTTAGCGCCACGTTGTTTAAATAGCAAATGCATTTGCGCCCAATTTTGCGCCCATGGGCGTTCTGGTCTGAAAACGAGGTGTGATCAGGCGCATTGTTGGTTGGTATTTTGAGGCAACTAAAATATACTACACCATTTACCAACAAAAACCTGCTCTAAAGTCAATGGCGCAATATTGTTTTTGTTATTTAAAGAGCGCGTTAGAATTATACGGGACGACAACGCACGTTTGCTTATCACATACATGAATGCGCAGCAGCACAAAAACGCTTTTATATATGAAAAATTTAAAGGATTTAAATGTAAAAGATTATTATTGAGTCTCTTGGATATAAATGAGGACCAATTATAACACGTTAGAAGGCGTCAAGAGCTGCTTTACCTGTAGCCTGGTAAGTAAATAAATGCTTTGCTTTAAACAAATGCATATATTTTTTAATGTTTTTTTTTAATGCTACCTGTGAATATGGTGGGATAAGTAACATTAAATGCTTTAAAAAAAGGCTAAAGGCTCTCCGCACATTTGTAAATTCTTTATCTCCTGTTTGTTCTTGCATATTTGCAAATAATTTTATGAGATTACAATGATTATCTAGGACAGTGGTTCCCAAACTTTTTCAGCGTGCGGCCCCCCTTGTGCCGCGCGCTTTCCGCATAAACCATTTTTCCCCGTCGTTAAAGTAGCAAAAGTGGATTCGGACACGCCCATTTAGGCCGTGCGCTTTAGACAATGCGCTTAGATTGTTAAAATAAGGCCCTTGGGCTGTAAAGTGAATCATTTTTGGAAAGTCACAATCTTGTTGCTCTGTTTTGATGCAGAACGACTACAGGAAGCTCTCCATGCAGTGTAAGGACTTTGTGGTTGGAGTTCTGGATCTCTGCAGGAACACGGAAGAAGTGGAAGCCATCTTGAATGGAGACGTGGACCAGGACCCTCCGAATGAGCACCACAGGCCCTGCCTAAGTAGGGTCAAACTGGCCATAAACTACGAAGTCAAAAAGGTACAAAGAAATGTGGTGTACTGTAGGAACGTAATGTTTATTTAAGCCAATGTCTAATTTTTTTTTTATTCCTGTGCAGTTCGTGGCTCATCCTAACTGCCAGCAGCAGCTGTTGACACTGTGGTATGAGAATCTGTCCGGTCTCAGGCAACAGTCAATAGGTGTAAAATGCTGGACAGTGCTGGGAGTAATGATGGGCCTGCCATTTCTTGCTATCGCCTATTGGATTATGCCCTTTAGCAAAGTACGTCATCACCGTGGAGAATCAATTTTAGGTCAATTTAAACAGCATTTTTTGAGTGCCTATGCTAATAGTAATGTTTGTGTTATTCTCTGAAAACGTTGCTTTATATATATAACGTGGCTGCTTTTTGGTTCTGTGTTGTTTTACTTTTTTCTCCAGGTAGGCCAGGTTCTCCGCAGTCCCTTTATGAAATTTGTAGCTCACGCCGTCTCATTTACGCTCTTTTTGGGCCTCCTGGTTCTCAATGCTTCAGACCGATTCGCAGGGGTCAAAACCCTTCCTAACGAAACCATCACCGATCATCCGCGTCAGATCTTTCGCATCAAAACCACTCAGTTCTCTTGGACAGAGTTGTTGATAATGGAATGGGTGCTAGGTGAGTATCAGTCAACCCTGTATAGACATGATCTCCAAATGTCCATTAAAGGTTACATTCACAAGACTTTTTAAAAATTTAAAATAAATCTTTGGTGTCCCCACAGTACGTATGTGAAGTTTTAGCTCAAAATAGCATATAGATTATTTATTATAACATGTTAAAATTGCAACTTTGTAGGTGTGAGCAAAAATGTGCCATTTTGGGTGTGTCCTTTAAAATGCAAATTAGCTAATCTCTGCACGAAATGGCAGTGCCGTGGTTGGATAGTGCAGATTAAGGTGCGGTCTTCTGACATCACAAGGGGAGCCAAATTTCAATGACCTATTCAAATGCTTGCAGAGAATGGTTTACTAAAACTAAGATACTGGGTTGATCTTTATCACATTTTCTAGGTTGATAGAAGCACTGGGGACCCAATTATAGCACTAAAACATGGAAAAGTCAGATTTCATGTTATGTCCCCTTAAAATAGATTTATTTTAGGTTACTTTAGTGACGAGATAACCAACATCTGCAGAACGAGGCACAATCTCATTCACCACAGAACCACCAGTTTGTACAGGATACAGAACCTGAGGAGCGTTGTCATTCTGATCTTGAATGAAACATAAGCATGAATGATCTGACCTGAATTCTGTACTTTCATTAGGAATGATCTGGACAGAGTGTAAGGAGGTTTGGGCTGATGGGCCGCGTGAGTACATCATGCATTTGTGGAACGTGTTAGATTTCGGCATGCTGTCTGTATTTGTGGCGTCGTTCACCGCGCGGTTTATGGCCTTTCAGCAGGCCTCCCGCGCACAGCTCTATGTGGACTTGTATGTGACCAGTGCAGACCTGAGCAATGCCTCATTACCAGCCGAAGTAGCCTACTTCACTTACGGTAGGTAGCATTATCTCATCCAAATTGTTTTCATTTGTTTTACTCGCCCTCAAGCAATCCGAGATACACATGTCCATCATCTTTTAGACGAACACATGGAGGTTTTTTAGTAAATGTCCTTTCTTTTCCAGGCTTATAACAGGTATCATGGAACAACTTCTGACTTTGTAGCCCAAAAAAAGTGCATCCATCATTCACAGAAGCAATCCATACGGGTGCAAGTGGTTAATAAAGGTTTTTGGGGATGATCGATGCGATTTTGTAAGAAAAATATCCATATTTTAAACTTTATAAACTATAATAACTAGCTTCTGGTAATGAGAGTCACTGTATAACTTTCCTATGGCAACCAATGCTCACTAAGCTAAAACTCTCGTGAATTGCATAAGTCCAAGATGATGTTGTTACGGGATGATAGTTTTTACAGTTAATAAAGTTTGAAATATGTATTTTTTTTACAAAATTGCATTGATTACCCACAGAACATCTTTATTAACCCCTTGGAGCCATGTGAATTAGGGCTGTCACAATGATTAAATAATCTTCTCATCGCATTTGTTTGACCTCATCGCGATGATTTCATATCACCGCGATGATTGCACATCTCTCTAAAAAACACAAGGGGGAGCTGCAGCGCCTGTATAAACGAGACCGTATCAGATTACTTTTAAAAATGTGTTATATGTATAAATATTTACTGCCAGATAAACCTTGCAAAAGATTTAATTTAAATAATCACAACAATCTGTGAAAATTATTTCATGAATAAAAAAAGTATGAGAATTAAATGTCAAAGCAATAAACAGGTAATTAATCGCCATAACCGTCACAATTTATTAAACAATTAACCGTCAGCCAAATTTCGTAACCGTGACAGCCCTAGTGTGGATTACCTCTGTGAAAGGTGAATGCACTTTTTTGGGGTTTAAAGTCAGAAATTGTTCCCCGGTCCCCGCTTTCTACCATTATAAAGCCTGGAAAAGCATGCAAGGACATTTACTAAAATAACTCTAAACGTATTTGTCTGAAAGATGATGGACATATGCATTTTGGATTGCTTGAGGATGAGTAAATCATGGGGTCATTTTGATATTTGGCTGAAGTATCACTTTAACTGTCTCTATTATGTAAGCTATAAGTTAATAGAGGCTGTGCTATATTTAGCTTTATTTCACATATATTCTTTTTTATCATATATTAATAAATGCAATGCTTCCATTAAAAGATATAAGCCTTGATAATAGAATTAAATGCCAACGGGTGTTGTGCATGTGTCATGGATAAGCCTCAGCTATCGACCAATCAGCATCAAGAAGCAGAACTATTTTTTATATAAGATCAGAAGGCCTGCTTCTTTTCACAAAGAAATACTAATGAAATGTGGCACAGACTTTTTCTCTGCTTTTCTCTGTGATGAAACAAAATGCTGCCATCAAGTGGTGAGCAAAATAATTTCTCTCACTCTCTCTCTCTCTCTCTCTCTCTCTCTCTCTCTCTCTCTCTCTCTCTCTCTCTCTCTCTCTCAGCCAGGAACAGGTGGCTTCCCTCTGATCCTCAGCTCATCTCCGAGGGCTTGTACTCTATCGCCGTGGTGCTGAGTTTCTCACGCATCGCTTACGTTCTGCCAGCCAATGAGAGTTTCGGACCCCTGCAGATATCCCTCGGCCGCACTGTTAAGGATATTTTTAAGTTCATGGTCATTTTCCTCATGGTCTTCCTTGCTTTTATGATCGGCATGTTTAATTTGTATTCATACTATTTGGGAGCTAAATACAACGCTGCATTCACCACGTAAGTCGTAAATGAACCCAAATGAATCTGGTTTTGTCAAAATTATTATATTTGAGGGTTTCTTTATTATTGCATGTCTTAATTGTCATTGCAGAGTGGAGGAAAGCTTTAAAACACTGTTCTGGTCCATCTTTGGCTTGTCTGAGGTTATCTCCGTGGTCTTGAAGTACGATCATAAGTTCATTGAGAACATAGGTTACGTGCTGTATGGGGTTTACAATGTTATAATGGTGGTGGTGCTGCTCAACATGCTTATAGCCATGATCAACCATTCGTATCAGGAAATTGAGGTAATTAGATTTACTTACAAATGCTGGGAAATCAATAAGCAATATTGGGATAATGTGATGTAGATGATATTGTGGTTGTGTGTGAAAACAGGAGGACGCTGATGTTGAATGGAAGTTTGCACGTGCTAAGCTTTGGCTCTCCTATTTTGATGAAGGAAGCACTCTTCCACCTCCGTTTAATTTAATACCCAGCCCTAAACACTTCTATTACCTGGCTCAACGCTTTAAAGCACACCTGGATAGTTCACATAAGGGCAGGTGTAACAACAGCAGTCAGGAAGAAATGGGCATGACCAATTCACAGTCAAAGGTCAGAGGTCAATCAGTGTTTTTGTTTTTTTAGATTTAGAAGAATATTTATCTTACATATTATTATGTCTATTTAACAGCTTCATCGGTTTAGACCTTATCAAGGAACAGATGGATTCACAGTTAAAAATACCATCAAGCACCCAACAAGATATCAGGTACTGATGGATTTTCCCTACGATATTTTCATATTTCTATATATTTGCCACATGAAGTATTTTTTTTACCTCTCTTGGTTTCGTAGAATCTCATGAAACGCCTTATTAAGCGATATGTCCTAAAGGCCCAAATTGATAGTGAAAGCGATGAGATCAATGAAGGTAATAAACCGAGAAACGTCTATAACTGTGCATTTCTTTTAATTTTGGTATCAAAGTATAACCAGTAAACCCCATTTCTGTGCCTCCTGTGTTTTGCACAGGTGAGTTAAAGGAAATCAAGCAGGACATTTCCAGTCTCCGCTATGAGCTCCTGGAGGAAAAGTCACAGGCCACTGAAGAACTTGCTGAACTGATTCAGCAGCTTGGAGACAAACTTAGCAAAGGAACCAAAAGACCTTAAATATGTACCTCTGTGACTGTATTTGAAAGTGCCCTAGGCCAAATATAAATGCCACGCCTTTACAGCCGTATAAATTGATGTGTGTTGAAAATACTGATTTAAAGTGTATTTATAATTTTACTCTGTTTATGCTATTGTTTTATGAAATACAACTTGAGGTTGTTTTTCTGGGCTCTATGCTACATAAAAAAGCAATTAAACTAAGCAATCATTCAAACTCAGGAGAGATTCAATTCTATAGATTAATAAGAATAAATTCAAATGAATATTTTACTATAGATATTATATTATTAATATTTAATATGAGAACTGTAGACCTGGTATAGCATTGAACATTATGATCATGTGTTTTCAATATATAAATAAAATATTATTAAACTACCTGACTGTACAGTGTTTTTATGTACATATTTTGTATGTAGACTTTTTTTATTTATCAATGAATTTTTTTTTTTCTTTTATAATTTTACAAAACCAGAGAATAAAAAAATATTTGAAATGTTTTTTTTTTTTAGATAATAATATTACCAATAAACATTGGAGAATAAAAAAATTATTTGAAATGTTTTTTTTTTTTAGATAATAATTTTCCAATAAATATTGGATTTGTTATATAAATCAAAGTTCGGTTTTCACAATAATTCTATTAAAGAAGAAACAATCTTTCAATGCACAGCATTTATCACAATAGCATATTCCCTTGGTCTAATTGGGATTTTAAATTTGTTGTCAAGAAACTCTGTGTATGACAATAAATCTCCATCAATAATTGATGTAAAGCCTTATGTAAAGTGTGTAATATTCGCCTTCGCCACTGTGTGGCCTGATGAGCTCACAATTCAGCGTTGTTACACCCTCTTTGATTGACAACAAAATCATCCAATAACAGCCCTTGAATCACCCCAGCAAGCGTTGCGTTTTCAGGAAGTGATACTGCATGGAATTTCTGCTTTTCTCCCACGTGAGCCTCCACCAAAGCACCACGCGCAGCAAGGCTGAACCGGCTGCTAACGATAATATCACGTCACTGTAAAACAACGGCGAACTCGCTGTGGACCACAAAATAACTGCCGTACGGACACGGCGGAGCGGATCATTGTAGTGTGTGAGTAGGCTACCTCAAAGTCACACATGTAACAGCGCATCTGAGTTATTTAGCAATATATGTATATTTACTTTAAAAAATAATAATAATATGTGTGTAATACTGGTTGTGGAAGGACGCGAGCTGCGCGTGGCATAGTGCAGGGATGTTATTATCGGGGCCCGCGATGCGTTAGCATGTTAGCGCATCAAACTTCATTCCTGTTTATTATTTAACACATAATAACCATCTCGTAAATCACCTCACGTTTCAGATCCATCGCAGAATCCCTTTTAGTGAGCCTTTAAACGAACTGTTTTTGTTTTAAATAGCGGATTGTTAAACTAATTCATGTTAGCAAGCTAAAGTTAAATGCTGTTTCTCCGCAGGTCCAGACAGCGCGAGGAAGATGGCGGACGACCCCAGCGCAGCGGATAGGAACGTGGAAATCTGGAAGATTAAGAAGTTGATCAAAAGCTTGGAGGCGGCCAGAGGGTGAGTCTTGTCCCGTCTCATCCTCTGTGTTTGTAGTAAATGTATTGCAAATTGCATGACAAGCAGCAGCATCTAATATAATTTGATTCAGATTGGGTGGACCACATGCTAGCCTGCTTGCTAACAGCTGTTGAGGAGAGAAGCATGATGGATGGAGAATGAGAATACGGGAAATATATCGCTGCATTTTTGAATTATCTCACTAAAGTGAAGTTTAATTATATATTATTTGTGATATATTTTTAAAATTCAAAGCAGCTCCGGGATGACCTAAAAATTGGTTGGTTGAGATGATGTGGTTAAATCGCGTGCAAATGTTTTGCTTCTTGTTGTTTAAATGACGTGTCCGTGTGTAATGGCTATCTTTAATCAATCAGTCGCCATGAAGCCATATCTTCTTGTTAATGTTGATTCAAAGATGAAGCTATGACGAATTTGTATACATCGCTGTAAATAAGTCATACATTTATGGATTGTTAAAAAGCGTTTTGCTGTTAAGTGATGTAATAAATCACTTTGTGAGTATGCATTCAATGTATGTATGATAATGAAAGACTGCTGTGCTATTGCATATTGCATTTTTGACTACTTGGACTTTAGTCTAAATCGGTGGTCTCCAACCTTTTTGAAAGCAAGGGCTACCACAATAGAAAACCAAGCTTGGGGGCTACTTTTTTGATGTACTCTACTCAAAATGTTTGTTTTACTTAATTTAATTAGATTTTACTTGTTGATATGTTTTAATCATTGTTTAAAATGTTAACATACTTAAAAAAGTCAAGCTAATATACAAATATGTAATAAGTATTAAAATTGAGGATTTTAACAGAATGTGCTTTGGCTGGCAAATCCCAGACTCCGTGCAGGCAACCTGGTGCCCGCGGGCACCATGTTGGAGACCACTGTTTTAAATTAATACTCAATTAGAGGTGTAAATCATATGGGTTTACATGTGAAACTTTCATCTTTGTTCTCAGAAATGGAACCAGTATGATATCTCTCATCATTCCACCCAAGGATCAAATCTCACGTGTAGCGAAGATGTTAGCCGATGAGTTTGGCACGGCCTCCAACATAAAGAGCAGAGTCAACAGACTGTCTGTGCTGGGAGCCATTACCTCAGTACAGCAGAGACTCAAGCTCTACAACAAAGGTGAGTGTGTGTGTTTTTGGCAGAGACCTTTTTATTTATCTGAGGGGTTTTTGTTGGTTTGGTTTGCGGTTTTCACATGGGTGGTGTTTAAACATTAAGCTGGCAGTTCAAACAGATGTGCTGTGTGTGTATAGGTTCAATGGAGCGTACATTGTATGGCGGCTGATTTAATCTTTTTTTTTTTTGGGTGTGGTTTCTGCTTATCCCCTCTCATAACCCTTTTTTTCATCATGCAGTGCCTCCTAATGGGTTGGTGGTGTATTGTGGCACCATAGTGACAGAGGAAGGCAAAGAAAAGAAAGTAAACATCGATTTTGAACCTTTTAAACCAATCAACACATCCTTGTATTTATGTGACAACAAATTCCATACTGAGGTGAGCAAGATGTGTTTGATTGTAACCAGTGTTCGTAATGGTATGGCATGAGAAAATTGTGATACTGTTTTGCGTTTATGGCTTTTCTCATTGTCAGTTGTTGTCATAATAAGGAAAGGTCATTTTTCAGTAATATAATATTTGAAAGCTCATAAAAACAAATATTTGCATTATTTTTCTTTTTGTAACAATTTCGCAGAAGGCTTATAATTGGGAAAAATCCATAACAAGCTAAACTTGTATATTTTGTATATATATGTATTTTTAAGTTAAAAACATTGTAAAAATATCTATTTAAAATTCTTCTTGTATCTTCTTAAAAATACAGAAAAACTGCGTTAAAATCCCCACGCGGAGCAAACACAAAAAACCATAGGCTACATAACAGACTCCACAGTCGGCATATAAATATCTTCTTTATTTAGTTTGACATGTTTTAGTGAAGAAAGATGACCATATTTAGCCTACCTGCTCCAGTGAAAGCCTGTTCTTCATTCTACAAAAATGCCGGCTGCGGAGAAAAGTGGTTATCCGGTAAGAACAACAGACGGATCTAACAAAAACAACATTGTTTAACAAATAACGTAAGCTGACTTGATACCTTATTGCTGACTGTGCAAAGATTTAAGCATTTGTTGTTTTACTGTTTGCTTTAAACGAGCATCTGCAGTTATCCTCATTCTAACAAGAGGGCCGCATATAATAAATGTTCTTCGTTTTGTAGGACTGCTCGGTTATGGGCAAAATCCAGGTTATTTTGGTTTCATTATCACGATTATTTAACATAATCACTGACTATGCTATGACTTTAAAACATGAATTTATTTAACCATTTTATTAAAGGGATAGTTCACCCCAAAATGCTTTATAATAGGAAAAAAATAATACTATGGAAGTAAATGGAATGCACAAACATTCCTCAAAATATCTTCCTTTGTGTTTGTCAGAACAAAGTCATCTATGCAGATTTGTAACAACATGAGAGTGAGTAAATGATGACAGAATTTTTGGGTGAACTATCCCTTTAAGGGAGTGTTGCATTACAGGCTACATGTGTCAAAGCAGTGGTGCCTTATAAATACATCAGTCCAGCAGCATGCAATTTATATTTTTAGCGCACAGTAATTATTTCACTTCAATTATCCTGTTTTTGTTATTGTTTAGTCAAAAATTGAAAATCAAAAACAGATTTCGTTCTTCTTTGTCTGTATTGTATCAACAAAGTAAACTAAAGTATAGGAAGCTCACAAATCTGTCATGATGCAGGGATGCATAGCACATTCGAGCAGGAAAACTTTTTTACTACCCGGCAGTGTTAAAATTAAATACTTAAATTAGTCTACGATCATAATTGCCAAAACAATCAAAAAGATACAAATGAACTTTCATGTATATTTTACTTTAAAATATGTATAATACAATACAGATTAAGTGAAAAAACATTAAATGAGTGTTCTATAGCAGAAGCCTATATGCCTTAACCCTTCAGAGGCGCTTTAAATTTTTTTTAAAATATAATTGTATCTTTTAAAATATTTATTGTAGATTTGATTATTCGACCAGTCTATATATATATATATATAATGTGTATATAAACGCCACCTCCGTTAAAAACGAGATGATGATAATATTAACCAAATGCTCATATGCACGTATTATACATTCATAAAAATACTTTAGTTTAAATCCGCACAGACGCACTTAGTGGGTGTTGCATCTGAGCTCTTCGTGTGTGTGTGTGTATGTATAGATGTATTACCAGGTTCATAATTCATAGTTAATTTATAACAGCTTTCTAAAACATCTTTGCACGTCATCTGTCTTAAACAATTTTTATGTCCCTAGGCACTAACAGCGCTGCTGTCAGACGACAGTAAGTTTGGCTTTATTGTGATCGATGGTAGCGGCGCCCTGTTTGGGACCTTACAAGGCAACACGCGGGAGGTGCTGCACAAATTTACTGTGGATCTGCCCAAAAAACACGGTAATGTTGGAATCAATTTGTATCTGAAGAGTTTGGTTCCAAAACGAGATTTTGGTCCAAACATGTTTATTATTGTGTTATCATGTTTTTATTGTGCTACTTAGCTGTATTCTTTTAGTTATGAAGGCTTAAAACAAACCAACTGCAGATTGATTAATATTAATTGGAATGTACTGGAACAAGTTTTTTGGTTTTGGAACCAAACTCTTCATTTTGAGTTTCTGTATTTGTATATCTTTGAGTTCCTTAAGCAAATGTATTTTTCACACCCTCAGGCAGAGGAGGTCAGTCTGCTCTTCGATTTGCACGTTTGAGGATGGAAAAGAGACACAACTACGTGCGTAAGGTAGCAGAGACGGCTGTTCAACTGTTTGTGTCCAATGACAAGGTGAATGTGGCAGGCCTGGTGCTTGCTGGATCGGCAGATTTCAAGACTGAGCTGAGCCAGTCAGACATGTTTGATCCGAGGTATTTTAAATGTAGTAATTTGCTAACAGTAGTACATGTCTGCGATTTTGATTTTATTAAAATGCCTTAGTTACCTTCTGATTTAAGGCTATTTTAAAATCGTCTTTAAATGACCTAAAAAGATGCACAGCTGAATGTATGTAAATGAAATATTAGGGGTGGGACAAAAAATCGATTCTTAGATGAATCGCGATTCGGACGTGGGCCGATTCTGAATCGATTCACAAATGTCAAGAATCGATTCTTAAATGTTAGTTTACAAAATACGTTATCAGAACCAAAAGGCGGAACACATCTGGGGGAGCGGTGCTCCACACGGACAACTTAAGAGAGTGCGCACTGCGCGAGCGCAAAGCGGAGCTTACAAGAGCAAAAGAGAAAGAAATAAGGTCTAGAACAGCCCTGTTTGACTCATTCTAAACTGCAAGAAAACAAGATACACTTTGGGATAGTCTTGCTCTGCCTTTTCTCTGTTCAGTGAGCGGCAGGGAGAAACAGCGCATTTAATTTAATGACTCTAAGTTCTGACTGTGCTATAGCGTTTCCCTAAACCATCCGCTAACTGTTTAGATATGACATGAATATACTTCTGTAAAAATATGCACATAGTTTGTTATTCAGTCGCTGGATGCGCTGCATTATATAAATACAGTAATACTGCCGATCACTGTGTATAATGATAATGCTAGACGCACGTCAGTTTGTGGAAGTTAATGACGGTTAACATATAGAACTAATATGTCACGTTTAATTACTATTTTTACTGGTTTTAATGTCTTACAATAGAAACAGGACATATATGTATATAAGAATGACATTATTTATCCCTTAGCTGCATTCAAGTACAGTGTATGACAGTTCAGAGACTAGTAGCAAAAGCGCAAACATTAACCTGGCTTTGAGAGCAAATGTGAGGTAATGACGTCACAGATATGCAAATTAGTACGTCAAGAATTGGGACCCTAAGAATCGATTCTGGATCGATTCACGAGGGTCCAAGCGATTCCCACCCCTATGAAATATGTCTCTTCCTGTGAAATCCTGGGTAAAATCTCATCTAATTTTGAGATTTGGTGCATCAAAGTATGATTTTAACCTTTGCCGTGACCTTACTTGGTATTAAAGACATCAAGGTTATATTTTACACAATGTTTTTTACACTATGCAAGATGATTTTATGTAGAAAACAATGAGTTTAGCTGGGTTTTCTCAGGAAGGGTAACAAATTTCTTCAGCTTCGGTGCAAATGTTGTTGTTCTCAATCTGTGCTTGTGCTTTTCTTCATTGTCGATGCATTTTATGTTGAATATGCAAATTCTGTACTGGTTTGTTTACAGACAGACAAAGTTGTTAGGACAAACGTTCTTTTGAAACATTGGTTTATATGCTGACTAGGGCTGCACGATATTGAGAAGTATGCGATACTACTGTTGAATGATGCAGTAACAATATGTCTTCCCTAGAGAAATGCTATTTCAATGCTTATTTTGTTATCATTTATATATATATAATTATCATACTGAAATAAACAGGTAATACATATTCTTCTGATGTAGTTAAATTTAAAAAACTACTATACGTGTGACAAACAACTAGTAATGTGTGACCATAACCCAACACTTTGATTTATTGAAGATTTATGTTAGTTTTATAAATCCAACCACCCTAAACTATGTTTGCCGCCTTGTTGGCATGAACAAAGCTATACTACACTTTACTGTTACTTTACTGCAATACTTGTAAAGATGACTCCCTTTGACGGGATTTATTAACATTGTGAGAGGGTTCGAAAGACTATCAATCTTTTTACAATAATATGTAGGGATGCACCGATTTTTTTTGGGGCTGATATCGATTTAAACAGACAACTTCTGGCCGTTACCAATATTAAACACTTGTATACAATACTATACAGTTGGTTTATTAGCTAGTTTATTTCTGCATCAAATTATTTTTACTGAACATGGATTGGATCTAATTAATATTCAACTGACCAACATAATAAGAGAGGCACAAATTAAGCTAAAACAAATATAATAAGACAGCATGACAACCTTCAAAGGTGGTTTTTGCTATTCAGCATTTATTTTATTAACAACATTAACTCATTTTTTTTTACATATAATGGATTTCTTTATGCAGTTAATTAATAAACAATCGGTATCGGCCTGTCTCGGGCTATTGCCGATATGCCGATGGTTTCAAATTCATCAAAAATCGGCCGATACATCAGTGCATCACTAATAATATGTATGGTATATTAAAGATCGACAATGTTAGGTCTATAGATTATAAATATTTCTAAATATTATAAATGTGATAGGTTTATGTAGAAGCAGTAAAAGTGCCTCTCTTTCTATTCCTCTCTTGCCGATTAAAAAAAGCTTAATCTACTCATTATTTTAGATTCAAAAGTCTACTTGCTGTCATGGTGATTTTACATTACAGCTTTGCATTTTTTATATCTTGTGTCAGCTTACATAAGAACTGTTTGAGCTATAATTGCTCGTTCAGTGCAATGGGCTTGACATTAGCATTGCTTATTTGCTCCCATCTCTGTGCTCTCTGAGCAAACACTTTGAATATGAAAAGATGGGTCATTAATAATAATAATAATATTATTCAAATGGGAAAAATAATGTGCAGTGAGTGGTCATGACTTTATATAAACAAGAGCTAGTTGTTATCGCCATAGAAACCGTAGGCACGCTTGAGACCCAAAGTAATTAAACTGGGACCGACTTGTTCCCGACTGACCATTTAAAATATAGACCTGCAATCGTACGTGTCCTCCATGAAGACCTGTAGTGCATACAACTCGGCTCAAGTTCAGAAACATGGAAGGATACACTGTGACATGGAGCTTGCTTTACAACTCACCCAATTCATCGAGAAACAGAGAGCACGCGAAAGCCCGCCCAAGTAAAGTCAGTGTGTGGGAAACACCTTCTGATTGCTCTAATTTGGACAATCTAAGCATGCAACAAACAAATGATAGACACGTAAAATAAAAGTTATCGCAACTCTCTGCGATATAGATGTCGCATATATGGCCATCGCACTAACAATAAATTTTCTATATATATTGTGCAGCCCAAATGCTGACCACATTATAAAAGTGTTAAAGGAATAGTCTACTCATTTTCAATATTAAAATGTTATTACCTTAACTAAGAATTGTTGATACATCCCTCTATCATCTGTGTGCGTGCACGTAAGCGCTGGAGCGCGCTGCGGCACTTCGATAGCATTTAGCTTAGCCCCATTCATTCAATGGTACCAATCAGAGATAAAGTTAGAAGTGACCAAACACATCAACGTTTTTCCTATTTAAGACGAGTAGTTATACGAGCAAGTTTGGTGGTACAAAATAAAACGTAGCGCTTTTCTAAGCGGATTTAAAAGAGGAACTATATTTTATGGCGTAATAGCACTTTTGGGAGTACTTCGACTCGGCGCAGTAACACCCTCCCTCTCCCATTATGAGAGTGAGAAGGGGAGTGGACTTTTCAGGCGAGTCGAAGTACTCCCAAAAGTGCTATTACGCCATAAAATATAGTTCCTCTTTTAAATCCGCTTAGAAAATCCGCTTTTATTTTGTACCACCAAACTTGCTCGTATAACTACTCGTTGATGTGTTTGGTCACTTCTAACTTTATCTCTAAATGGTACAATTGAATGAATGGGGCTAAGCTAAATGCTATCGAAGCGTTGCAGCGCGCTCCAGCGCTTATGTGCACGCACACAGATGATAGAGGGATGTATCAACAATTCTTAGTTAAGGTAATAACACATTTTAATATTGAAAATGAGTAGACTATTCCTTTAAGATAGGGATGTCATGCTCAGAAGTGTTCATGAAAGTTTCTGTGTGATTTCTGCATTCTTCTAATGTTTTAAGGAATGCTTTTAGTTGCATACTAAGTATTAGATATTTCTACACATTTAAAAAAATGCAGACTTTTCTGAGCCCGTGTAGTGGAGATTGCTCTTTTTAAAAATAACTTTAACTAAACTTTTACATTAGCAAACCGTATACATTTTTTTTTTCTGACATATTGATTCTTCTGTCCATGTAGAGGTTACAAGCGAAGGTTTTGAAGCTGGTCGACATATCGTACGGAGGAGAGAATGGGTTTAACCAGGCCATTGAGCTCTCAGCGGAAGTTCTGTCGAATGTCAAATTCATCCAAGAAAAGAAACTAATAGGTATTTTAAAAAGAAAACAATTACAGGCTTTGAAAGTTATATGCAAATGTACATTTCAAAGTTATTTAGTGGCATTTAATTTATTGTAATAAAAAATTTTTTTGTTAGAGTCTCCCTCTAGTCAAGAATTGCATAGTTTAAACTCATCTTTGAGCATCATATTAGCATATGTAACAGTTTTAAGTTCTTGATGCTTTAATTAACTGCTTGAATGTAACTCTACACCCTTACGACATTTATTATACGTGGATCTATGATTATACGAATTAGTCCCGCCTCCATCCTTTTAGGCCATAGATGTATACGTAAATAGATGCTACATTCGGCAGTTTCAGACACATAATTGCTAAGATCAGTTTCACACTAGTGCTGCCTCACGATTAGTCGCAACTAATCGTTTGCAGAATAAAAGTTTTTGTTTGCATAATATATGTGCGTGTACTGTGTATAATAATTATGTTTATGTAAATACACACACATAAATGTATAATTTTAAGAAAAAATATATTTATCTAATAAATATTTATATTTATATATAATATAGATTAAGAAACATTTGCATGTGTATATACATGTTTATATTTATATATAATTATATACATGCATGTGTGTATGTGTATTTATACATAATTACTATACACAGTACACCCATATATATTATGTAAACAAAAACTTTTATTCTGCAAACGATTAGTCACGACTAATTGTGAGGCAGCACTATTTCACACGATGCATACGTGAGCACTGAGTCTATGCGGCATCCATACATAATATCTATAAATGAACCCACTGATCCACACGTTCAACTGTGTTGATATGATTGGTTGCGTGTTTGTGACGTTGGAAACAAAGGCGATTTTTAACTGCAGGAACGAGTCTCCAATTTTATGAGGAAAATACTCAGCAATGGTGTTAAAGATGACTGAAAACATTAAAAAGCCACATAGACATACAGCAATAAAAAAAACGCAATGCTTTTCCCCACAGTGGGACTTTTAGTCAATACATACAATTTCAAAGAAATTGATTTACCCTTGTTTCATGCTTGACGTTTCATGATCTTCCTTGGATTTTTTTTCTCTTTCAGGACGATATTTCGATGAGATTAGTCAGGACACAGGGAAATACTGTTTCGGAGTTGAAGACACGCTTAAAGCGTTGGAGATGGGAGCGGTGGAGATTCTTATAGTTTACGAGAACCTGGACACCATGCGCTATGTCTTGCGCTGTCACGGAGAAAACACTACACCTGAAAATGGTATACATGCTTTTATTTAGCACCAATTTTTTTGGAAAGTTGATTTTGCTCATATTAACTTCATTCTTTTTTTATTAGATGAAAAGATACTCTATTTAACACCAGAACAGGAGAAGGACAAGTCTCATTTTACTGATAAGGAGGTAAGCATTAAACAATTCCCATTAAACAACCTTATGGAGGTCCCATATTTGGGCACACTGATAATCTCAATAACTTGAGGTTTATCCTTAGGCTGAAATCTTATTGCCATTTTTTGTAGTTAAACCCTTAAATCCTAAGAATACCATGATGAGCTCATAACAGTTTTGCTTTGATGTATTTGGGTATAAACATACACAGTTGGTTGAACTGATCTATCATTCCTGTTGTGTAATATTTACTTATCTTTGTGTTTCCAGAAAGCCCTATAAACAGTAAGGCTAACTGTGCAGTATGCGTTTGTTTTAGACGGGTCAGGAGCACGAGCTGATTGAGAGCATGCCGCTGCTTGAGTGGTTCGCCAATAACTACAAGAAGTTCGGAGCAACGCTGGAAATCGTTACAGATAAGAGCCAGGAAGGTTCACAGTTTGTGAAAGGCTTTGGGGGCATTGGTGGTACGTGCTCGCTGTAAATGATCATATGAGTAAACATTAGTTCTGGTGTTAGTTCTATCTACTTGCTTATCTACTTGCTCTTTTTCCAGGAATTTTGCGGTACCGGGTGGATTTCCAAGGCATGGAGTACCAGGGGGATGATGACGAATTCTTTGATTTAGATGACTACTAGGTAGTCGGGACTGACACAAAAGAATATTCCAAAATAAGATTTTCCCCCTTCACCTACCCCGCAAACGACAGGGGAGCGAAGGAGATCGAATCAGCAGGAGGGAGAATAAGCATTTGAAAACACGTCAGAGGGTCTACGTGTCCTTGGCTTTTAAAAATACAGTGACTCCATCTCTGAACTGGAAGAGGCCGAGTTATCTCCTCTACACTAATAACCGGGTCATCGCAACGGCATGGCCTGTCTCTGCCTATCCTGCCTCGGCTCTTCACAACACACTTTAGGCTTTGAGATCTACTTTTTCTTCCCTTCTAATCTCACTCCTTTCTTCCTTCCAACTCTTCTTTTATAATGCATATGCTGCTGTTATTTTATTCAAATGTATTATATTTTCTTTTATTCAGTGTATAATGAAAGCAGTCGCGCTGTACTGCTTACAAACCTATTACCAGGCCTCCATTATAATTTTCTGGTGAGCTCAGACTTGATATATGTTGCCTTGTTTTTGCTGTAAACCAGTGTGGTGGAGGTAGTGGTGGTGATGATGCACTCTGAGCCAGCGGTACACTCCGCTCCTCCCATCACATCATTGTGCCCACATCTTGCCCTCAAATGGACCATATGGTAACCGGACCCATCCCCCTGTGTTCCACCACTTCCTTCATGAATACCGAGAACCAGTTTTCCTCTCTCACTTGTTTTCCTCAGCCCCAGGAGATGCAAATTCTCGAAATAAACTATATATGAGTGCCTGATTTTTGCAGTTTGCGAGATATGACCGCACAGTGTACCAGCATCCGGACCCTAACTTCAGCCTCCTGCTATTTCACGTCAAATCTTAGCTCCCAGCACTCATTGGCATATGATGGCGTCTTTACCGGCTGAACACATGCATGGGAATGTCACGTTGGACGTATTATGGGGTGGGGAGGGGGGATTACTGTGTTTAACTGTGATGTGTGAGTGAGTTAATGTCAGTTTGGCTGTTTTTTTTTTCCTTTTAGAAGTCATATTCCTGAACCACAGACTCTAAAGGGTCTAATTTATTTTCATTTGCCCCAGTTATGTTGTAATAACAGATTGGTTTTAGATAAAGACTGCCAATGACATTTTGAACCTTTACTAATTGTGGCATAGTCGGTGTTTTGACACCTACTAAAATAAACTGATCCAATAATGTAAAAGGAGAAAATCAAAATGATCCACGATATTTTAATTATGTTGTATATTTTATCATTTTCTTTGTTCCATCACTATTTTGTATAAATCATTTGTTACATCTGGACACAGACATTAAACGTTCTCATTGTTTGCTAATTGCACTTTAATCTTGTTTATTTTGCAAAGTATTTGTTTATTTTACAATATTCTATGGGAGATAAAGACGTAAATAATAACGCCCATTTTTAAAAGCTTAGTATAAACGATGCATTAGATATTCCTAGTGCATTTATTACCCATGACAGTATATTGTTGGTGTAGGAGTTTTTTTAATTATTTTTACTGCAGGTATCGCTATCACCTGCTAACATCACTTTTATCCGCCAATCTCAGCAAAAATGTGATTCATTGGGGATAACCCCCATTCTTTACCCTAGCACCAGAGATTAGCCAATAGCCGTTCTGTTCAGAACCGCACAAAACCCTTTTTGTCATTCGCCGACCAACCACGAATGTAGTTTCACGGATTATATCCCTTCGATTATGACGTAGCGTAGCTGTCCCCGCTTTGTACCTTAGCAGCAGAAATTAGCCAATCACGACGCGGACAACGCCCATTTGGTCAAGTTTGGTTATTTGACGGCCAATCGGAAACGTCGATTCACGGATTCTTTCTCCTCCTCCGTCTCTGACGCGCGTGTGTCGCAGGGCGGGGTTTCCATTTTCGCTGCGAGTTTCGGGGAACAAACATGGAGCCGGAGATGGAGGACAAAACCTTAGAGCTGATGGTGAGTACTCGGATATACTTTGTAAAATACGGTTCGGTCCGTCTTCGATACTTTAGAAATTATACATCGATATGGCCGTTTATCGGGGCGGCCATTTTGAAGATAACCCGCCTGCGAAGAGTGTAAGGATCGATTGAGTTAGCAGGGGGAAGGAGGGGCGAGGAAGGAGAGAGAGAGCGAGAGAAATGGCTGGCTTGCCTGACAGGGAGGGCCCTACTTCTGGATCGCTGGTTCTTTGGCTCTCTTGCTCGTTTGTTTGTCTTCTCCCGCTTGCCTTTCATTTGATTGAACGGCCGCGGGGTTTGTAAACAAGACAAATAACCGTTCACGTTAAAGGTTGAGGATATGTAGTGAACTATGTAGGGAGCGACGCTACCGCGGCATCGTGGTGAGTCGGAGTCTCAACGACTTTAGCCGGTGACTTGAGCTTTACTGCGGCGCCTCTGCGCCACTCAACCCTGCGTAAAATTGACACATAAAGGAAGGTTGTGTTTCATATACAGGTTCTATAGTCTTAACAGTGACATTTAGTGTTCAAAAGTATAATTTCGTACGTAGGAAGACTCATTGTTTTAATAGTAGGACATATTATAACTCGGGTTTAAAGCTGCGTAATAGGAAGTAACCGCTCGCGCTGTCAATTTAAGGTGACGTTTCCGAGCCAAAGAAGATGACATAAAACAATTTTTGTTAACTATTATAAGTACAACGAATGGATACGTGTTTATTTATATTATAGTGGCCACTTTGATTATAAAATATGTAACTATTCACGGTTGAAAATCAACAACGACATCTAGCAGCTAGGTGGCTAACGTTAACCATACAAATCATTAACGTTACCTCGCAAAAAAACACGAATGGCTATTATTTCCTAATAAGAACTTAGTGCTTTGGTTTCTTAAAGTATAACTGTGTGTAACTTTACCAGACACCAGTTTACACTTTAAAAAAAGACAATCCAAATAAAACTCTTTCCTGAGGAAAACATTGTTCCTCTTATTGGTTTCACGTGCAGCATTTGGTCACTTCTGTGTGTTTCGTTTATCTTTTCATTAACTATCATCACCATAGTTTTTAAATACATTTGGCAGTATAATATTATATAATTGATATCGTTTTAGATATATAAAACAGTACGTTTTATTTTAAATTAAACTTCGTATTATTCGTTCAATAATGCATTCATATAAGGTCTGAATCGATCAATATGGTAGTCAATACAATAACAGAATCACTTGTGAAGAATGGATTTGCTTCTTGTTGCCATGGTTACAATGAAACGGGTAGGAGTGAATACTCTTTAATTTTGTCCATTTATAATGTAAAACATGAGGATGATGGATAAATGCCTTTTGGTTGATAACAAACGTGTACATTTATATATTTACCTTTCTCTTTTTGATACAGATGACTGCAAATGAAACCCTACATTGTCATTGCTGGAGTTGTATGTGTCATCAGCTTTGTTTAGTCTCGAAGGCGTATGTTTTAAGTTTATGGAATTTGACTGATATTCATAATAAGAATATGATTTATGGATTAAAGCAGGTGCACAATGACTTCAAATGAAACCCTACATTGTCATTGTTTGAGTTGTATGTGTCATCAGCTTTATTTAGTCCCGAATGCGTCTTAAGTTTGCAGAATTTGACTGATATTCATAATAAGAATCGTTATTATGGATTAAAGCAGGTGCACGTGGATATTAAGAGCGGTGATATGGATGGCATTATCTCCGTTGTGCCTGCTTTGGGGTGTAAGGGTATCCACACCGTGGCCTTGGCTAGGGAACAGCTGTTATCAAAACCCCTACACAACCTTCCTGATCCCCATCTATACCAAACACTGATGAAGAATCTGTTTATGTGTTTACCATATACAGATCCTAGGCTCTTGGTCAGCTTGTCAGCAAACAGTGCTCCATGATCAAATGACATACGTGAGCATAAGAAACACGAATGGTTTTCTTACTTCAATAAATACCACTTGATCCATTTTCTATTGTGTCATTTTTTTGTTTGGTTGGATCATTTGATTAGTTTGATTGGTTTCGAGTGTATCGAAAGAAATAACGGTGCGATTTCTTTTGCAGAACACCTCTGTCATGGACTCGCAGACTGCAGATCGCTCCCAAAAGATCACCGCAGTGTTTAAGGTGAGGTGGACGAGACGTACCTTGGACATACACGTCAAAGTTTGTTAAAGTAATAGATTAAACAATAGCCGGCCATTGTTTGGCTTTTCCATGGACTACCGAGGACTTTTCGTGGGTGAAAGACAATGATGCTTGATATATAGACTGTGAGCTTATCTGTGTCATATTTCACAGCCCTTTATTATATAGTTTGCCGGATTAATCTCTTTTTGTCCAATTTCAATGTCAGAGGTAGTAACTGTAGATGTAATCTGATACAATCAAACATTGATGCTAGATCTTTTCTCAACTAGGGGTGTGACGGTTTACACTGTTCTGTTCGTATTGCGGTTTTATGGTCATGGTATCGGTACTAGCAATGTTCAGATACACATTCTACTGCCAAATCAAAAAAAAAAAAATTGTGACGACACTTCCCATCAGATGTATTTGAATTATTATTTCACAAGCGAAAACAAAGTGCATTTCAAACTGCAATGCTTGTAACACAGAGCTTTCCATTTGACAATCCAAAATAATCTGCTGCCATGGAAGTCGAAATGTCAAGATTGGAGTCTTTGTGGGTTGTTGTGCGTTTGTCAGTTCGTTCTCAGTTTTGGTGCGATTTTGATCACAGATCTCTGGTATAACTGCTGCCAAAGTACATATACAAAAAGGTGCTGTGCAAGAGTTTTAAACTGCATCGTCTATAGCAGAAAGGCTGCAATAGTTTGGAAATAACATTTTGCTCGTCTGCTAGTATTATTGTAAAATATATGTGTCCGTCTGAATTAGCATTGTGTGGAGTGGCTGTTTAAATGGTTTCGGGATTACCTGCGCTTCAGTATTCTCATGCCCGGACTCGTCAAAAGTGTAACGTATTGTCGTACCCTGCGAAACTTGCGCTGAGCAATGCCTACAGTTACAGTTTTTTCCCATTTTGACCATTGTTGCTGCGTGCAGCCAGACAGTAAAATTATATGATGATTAATGGTTTGTCATATGCAGTCTCATCAAGTGATTGCCTTACAGTACAGTTAAACTGCTCTACTTTACTGTAACTAGGGATGTGCATTTGTCATTTTTTCATTTTGATTAATCCATAGGTTTGAAAAACGAGTACTCGATTAACTGGGGGCGGGGCGTATACATCATGGTGAAAATGAAAATATTTTTATTAAAAACACTCAAATAAAACCTAATTTTGAAGAAACTATGACAGAAAAAAATGAACACATACTAGATTATTAATTAATTAAATGTTCTTAACAGAAACCTCTAACAGGAAAAGCTGCATGAAGTGAAACTAAAGGGTTAATAAACACAAACTGATGCGCTTCTTTGCCGACGCGCTCTACATAATATCAAAGAGTATAGAAGCACAAGAGGGGAAACTCTCATTCGTTTTTGGCAACAGTCACGAGTGGTGCTTCAGTAGCGCGGCCGCCATTTTGGAATGAAAATTCTCACAGCCAATTCATTCTCAATTCATTCTCAATTTATTCTCAGCGAATCTCACAGCCAAATCAGAAGCGCAATAGTAAGTTTCTTAAATTGAAACTTTGTTCACCTGCTTCACCTACACGAAATGCTGTATTGTCTTGTATGTATGTGTTGTGTTGTTGTTGTTATCAGTTGTGAAATCCAATCATTAAATATACACATTTGAGGTAGTTTTTTCTTGCTTTATGTAATTCTATTTTATGCTACTTTACACATTGACTATTATTATTAGTTACCAACTCCACTAGGTATGAAATATATTTTGTACATATTAATCCCCTATATCCCGCCACAAACATGATAATCTTATGCATGATGCATTGCTCTGTCTGTTATCCTAAAACTGTTTTTTTTTTTACTTAATCTATTGCGAGCAATTCAGATTTATATGTGTGTTTATGTGTATGTATATGGAGCCAAAATAGTATGTGTGGATGAGTTTATGTCGGTATGTTTGTAAAATTAGCCTATATAAAAGTGGAAGACTTGTCTAATTATCTGAAAATAAGCTGTAACAAGTGCTAAATGATTGCTGCTGCTGCTGGGCGCTGTTGTTGCAATGGAACGTTCTATTGAGTTTCCCCTCTTTTGCTTCTATACTCTTTGGTAAAATTAAGCCTTATATACAACATAAATGTATTATACAACGTGCATTTATCTGCACAAAATGCAAGACTTCAACTAAGTTATGTACTTGATAGAACTCCTGTTGTGGATGTGCACAATAACAGCGCGCTTTGAAACGGGTCAAGCCAAAGCACAAGCTTCATAACATTAAGCAGCTTTTGCTATCATTTTAGCGATTAGCTGTGTCGTGTCATCCACTCACCTGTTCTCAAGATGTAATGTTAATGCTCGTATGGCTTTCTGGTATCTCTTGACATGTGATGTTTAAAGATTAGATGGTATTTGTGATGGCGCTGTACATTTTACATCTGACTGTATTTTCGTCCTACCGGAGTGAATCCCAAAATCACGGCATCCTTAAACCATAGTGCCTCAGTGACGTGAGGTGTGTTCGTTTCTTTATCTTTTTTGTTTTTGAATCAATCATGCATGGTAACGTTACTGATGTGATGTCATACGCCGGTCTGTGAAGCTCAGCACAACGTCAAACAAGCGCACCCAGTCTTTTTTTACCACAGCCGCTTGTAATGCTAACCAGACATCCAAATGCTGCCATAACCACAAATAAATAAATAAACCCACATGATCAGCGTTTTTGTGATCGATCATCAATGCCACGTTCAAGTACTCGAGCAATCGAGTACTCGTGCCCATCCCTAACTGTAACGGTGATGAACGTGAGACTCAGGCACTCTGTATCTACAGTACAGTCATGCAGGGCATAGCGGAGCATCGCATTTATTATAAAAAAACAAACATTATAGATGTGTTGATGAACTGCAGATTATATACGTACCGACCCGAGGGAGGTGAACCGCACGATTGGGATTTTTACTGAGAACCGTCCCACCCCTACTCTCAACTGACCTAACTTTTTTGTCCTATTTATTTAGTTGCTTTTAACCAACTAACCACCCCTGTTTACTACATAGTAACAACATATAGGTTATTGAAACGTATGGACATGTTCTACTTAAATCTGAACAATGTTTCTTTTAGTTTGCAATTTAAAGATCTTTGTGAAATGCGAAATGTTCTTGTCTGTTGGTTGGGTGTTATTATGTAATACTGTGACATTCCTACATTTTAAGTGTGGCTTAATATTTTTTGAGAGCCCTGAATGTTCAAACTTACGCCATCTTGTAGACCATTTCAAAGGATGTAAACACTACTGGTCCAGAAACACTTCCTGTTTCAGTTTGTGACTGTTTTTTATTATTTCTCATATATCTTTATCTTTAAGATGTTTGTTTAACTTTTTGATTCAGTTCAATATGTTCTGTTGGTTGTATTTTATCCCAACGTTTATCTAGTGTTAAAAAACTGAAACAGGAAGTGCTTCTGGACCAGTGTTGTTTACATCTTTGACAAATTCACTGTCCATATTGTGTATCACACCTGTTCAAATTTGATCTGTGCGTCCTTCAGCGTTCTTTCGTTTTCTGGATTATCTGCACTCTTTCTATGGCTTTGATATCGCTCTGACACGACAATATGCGTCTGACGTGTTTACGGTTTACGTGACGCAATGTGTTCGAGCAGCCACTAGAGACGCCTACTCTCCGCTTATTGATCTAATGTGATGTACCGAGCACAATATTTTTCCATCGGACATCACTTCTAGCGCGAGCCCACAGTGTTCAGTGTCGTGTTTATGCTTTTATTAACAAAACTGAAGTGTCGTTGTTTCATTTTTTGAGTGTGTGAAAATTGCTTATTTTAACTTATTTTATCAATTGCGCTGAAATATCAGAGAAAGCTCTTACATGTACAAAACTCTGTGTAGCATGTTTACCAACAACGCAAGCATCAGACTCTGACATAATATTATTTGTGTCTATTAAAACCCGTCATTTCACATTTAAACGAAAGCAGAGGGACTCGACCACAGACCACCCATTCGGACAAGCGGTCCAAAATGGACAAAAGGGATAACCGTGAATGTGTCCCTCTTGTCCACTTGTAATCCGATCGACCAAAATGCATCTTAATACCAGGTATAAACAGCTCCATAGTTTGTGAGCCACAAACTGCATGTAGAGCACCTGCCGTTATGCACTCGGCTAAACAAACATGCCTGCCAACAAATGCTACGTTTTTATGCTTTATGCATTTGATCCTTTCCAGGACAGATGGACATTTTTTTTGTCTTACCATGCCTAACATATCTATTTATTTGTTTTTCTCATACAATCCTCCCAGTCTACCTATCTCTGTCCTCAGGTGAATGGACCGCTGACGGGCTCCAGGAAGCGGCCGTCGGAGGGAAATTACGAGAAGGAAAAGGACGTGTGCATTCAGCTTTTCGATCAGTGGTCTGAGACCGACCAGGTGGAGTTTGTGGAACACCTGATCTCACGCATGTGCCATTACCAACACGGCCACATAAACTCCTACCTCAAACCCATGCTCCAAAGGGACTTCATCACGGCACTACCAGGTAACGCATACATGCGGTCTAAGGGGCTAATAACACCAAACACGCTTTGAATGCTTGGAAACGCAAGTCAGCTTGCTTTTCAATCAAATATTGAAGCGTGAGCGCTCTTTTGCTCTTAACTGCCATACTAGCAGAAACTTTTAAAAGAGGGCACTTGCTCTGACCTTGTTTGAGGGCGAGACGTGCACAAACACACAGGAGAGAGTGAGCGAGTGGAGTCCAGTTCTTTCAAGCAACTGCAAAACGGTTGTAACCACAACATAAGGCCCGCCTCTCCCCTTTTTCGATTGGACAATGGAAAGAGACGGATGACGTTGGGTGCTTTTTTAGCCCTCTGCGCTCCTTCAAAAGCGTGTGCTGCATCCGGCGGCATAAACGGCACGCATAACGCTCTCTGCTCATAGAAAATCATAAAAAAAACGCACCTGCAACTGCCATAAACGCGTTTGGTGTGATCGGCCCCTAATTCTGTTTTATGGACCATACAGCCCTACATGTTGGTAGCAAAATCTCTTTTTGTATTTCAGCTCAGGGTCTGGATCACATAGCGGAGAACATCTTGTCTTTTCTGGATGCACGCTCGCTGTGTTCGGCTGAGCTGGTGTGCAAGGAATGGCAGCGTGTGATTTCTGAAGGCATGTTGTGGAAGAAGCTGATCGAGCGTATGGTTCGGACAGACCCGCTGTGGAAGGGCCTTTCAGAGAGACACCAGTGGTGAGTCACTCGTGTTTACATCACGGGAACCCCTTAATTTAAACATGGGGGTTTAACGGCAAACTCATCATTATGTCTGCACAGTGTTATTCTCTTGCAGACAGACACTTTAAACCTGTCTGCAACATTTTAAAGTTTGCTTTGAATTGTGACTTGTCAGTATTTAATAATACCTCAAGCAGATGTTTGTTTGCAATGGTTAACCGGGTTATTTATTTGTTTCCTTCACAGGGAAAAATATTTGTTTAAGAATCGAACGACAGAAGTTCCTCCCAACTCGTACTATCGCTCTCTTTATCCGAAAATTATTCAGGACATTGAGGTGGGCACAGCAGCCATCATTTCTTTGTTTCTTTTTTATTTGACCAATTCACACTGTTATGAGAAAATTTTCAGGATGTCAAATCTTACATTTTATATTTGTGGGTCTTTTTTATATAAGTGAATATTTTTAATATATATTGACTCTAGCATCTATCAAACCAATTTTTAACAATATGATACCCCTTAGCTGTTCATGCCACACATGAGCCAATGGTTATAAGCCAAAGAAGTTAGTAACATTTGTTAACTTGGCATGGTTCTTGTAGTCCACTGCTCTGTGTTTTTATAGCTGCTCCTGAATAATGGGAGTGCGCAGTCATCAGCTATTTTAATGTACATTTTTTTATGCAGTAATAAAATGCAAAGCTCTCTGTTAATGTTAATGATCACTTAAGCATTCATCTTTAATGAAAAACTTAGCAAAATCAGTTACAGCCTGTTACTGAAGTGATGCGTAAGCTAAATGGTCATCATTTGCTCTCCACTGTCGTTCTCAGACCATCGAGGCGAACTGGAGATGTGGACGGCACAACCTGCAGAGGATCCAGTGCAGGTCGGAGAACAGCAAGGGAGTTTATTGTCTGCAGTACGACGATGAGAAGATCATCAGCGGCCTGCGAGATAACTCAATCAAGGTGTGATGTGCTCTGTGGTTTTCTTATGAATCTGGTGCGAGGCTAGTGACTCGATTTAGGCCGTCACTGGTGGAAACCACACGATCTGATTCCACCTCACACTTGTGATGTTTTTCCATGCTGTTCAAGTGGTAGACCACATGTGACGTTAAGCGCTTGTAATCCTAAAATGTTTAATCCTGGTACTTTTTTGTACCTAAAATGTTGTATTAGAATATTAGAGTGGTTCTCAAACTTGGGGTTGGGGTTTGAGATGGTGCCAGGTTGGATCCATTTTTTTTTACAATTTTTAAAGTACATTAATTTATCATAAATTCAAAAGGCTACAAACCAACATCACCACATTGTAACATTTAATATGTTAAATTCAGATTTGGTTTGAGATGGGGCGTGCCCCAAACGTTTAAGAACCACTGTATTGGAGTAACACGACAATTCACCCACAAAGGGTTTCAGATTCTAAATTTAAGATGAAGTGATGCATTTGAAGTTCTGTAAACCGAAACGACCACATGCTGTGAGTTTTGGCTTTACAGACTTGAAATCTTTCACTTATGCAATAATACTGAAACTCTTGAGAGGAAATGAAATGGTATGAAGCAGAGTAGCTGATTTGTTTTGTTCACGGTGTCATTGTCATCTTGCAGGAGAGATTTTTATCTTGCATTAGTTTTTATTAGCAGTCACACGGATGTATGGTGTTGGTGATCTTATCGGTATAGCAGCGTTTGGGAGTTTTGTTTTTATTTGCGGTGTCTGCTAAGACAAGTTTCACTTATACTTTGACTTAGGGGTTATTAGGCTATTAATTTTGTCCTTATTAAAGGGATAGTTCACCCAAAAAAGAAAATAATGTCATTACTGACCTACACTCATGTCTTTCCAAACTTGTAAGATCTCCGTTCATTTTCGGAACACAGTTTAAGATGTTTTAGATTTAGTCCAAGAGCTTGTTGACCCTTCATTGAAAATCTGATAGTCTAGAAAGGCAATAAAAACATCATCAAAGTACATGTGACATTGTGACATCAATGGGTCAGTTAGAATGTGTTGAAGCATCCAAAATACATTTTGGTCCAAAAATAGCAAAAATTACGACTTTATTCGGCTTTGTCTTCTCTTCCGCGTCTGTTGTGAAGCGCATGCGCGAGACTAAAGTCACGTGACTGCAGTGACGTGGATGACATGTTATCCACAGACATGTTTGCGAAGTTGTTGTTTTTTTTCAAACTTACAGCGTGTGTCTCCCTCAGTCTGTAACGAAGCCCGGGTGTACAAACCCCAAAACAGCTGGGGCGCACCAGATAACACGTCATCCGCGTCGAACGTGACTGTAGTCTAACTCATGCGCATTACAACAGCACGTAGATTTTCAATGAAGGGTCAGCAAAGCTCTCGGACTAAATCTAAAACATCTTAAACTGTGTTCTGAAGATGAACGGAGGTCTTACAAGTTTGGAACGACATGAGGGTGAGTCATTAATGACATTATTTTCATTTTTAGATGAACTATCCCTTTAACCAGTGATGGACTATCGGTATAACCATGCATTCCTGCTACAAATATTACAAAGTCATGGTTCTAAAATAGGAATTACTGTAAATTTGCTTATGACATTCATACTGAATCTGCTTGCTTGCAAATTAAGAGGCTCATCTTGATGTTCTGCACAAACCTTACATGTTCACTTTAGGGATGTCCCGATCCGAAATTCTAATATGCCCATGAAGCACATAATCGTAGCATACAGGATGATTTGGGTGCCTCAGTTCTGCACCCAGGATGTGCATAAAAGATCAGGTCAAGCGTATAATTCCCAAAATGACCATCTGCACACTAAAGCCTTTTTACTGTGAAAATTATTTCGCATACTTATTTGATTAAACGTACCCATTATATGTTCTCCTAAACACAGCCATGATTAATAATTAGTAATGTTCTTGTAACTTGTAAACAATTTTAATTATTGGTTTTTACATGTAAAATTATACTAGATGTAGCAGAAAGCAATATACATGTTTAACGTGTGTGCGTGTGTGTGTGTGCAATTCTGGTATAGGAATTGTATCGGAAATGGAAAAAGTGGTTTTGAGACATCCCTAGTTCACTTATTTTTGGTCGTAGGGATGCATAACGATTAATCGTGATTAATCTATAGCAGAATAAAAGTTGTTTTTGTTTACATCATATATGTGTGTGTATATATAAATATGCACACATGCATGTATAATTTTAATTAAATATTTATATTTATACAATATAAATGATACATAAATATACAAATGTGTATATACACATGTAAACATTTCTTAAATTATACATGCATGTGTGTGCATTTATTTATACAAAGTTATTATATACAGTTGACAAAAACATTTATTCTGCTTATAGATTAATCGCGATTAATCTTTATGCATCTCTATGCATTGCATAACTTTTAGAAAGATCTCTTGACACAAATGCATGCATAACTACATTATCAGTCATGTATGAAGACCTTACATAATGAACTCTATTGTTTTATTAGCTTAGAATGAGCCGTTTTTATCTACATGCACCGCGAGTCGCCTTACATGGAAGTCGCCATTATGTTTTTACAGTAGCCCTTAGCAGACAAACTGCTGTATTGAGCCTGTATTCTGTCACTACGTTATCTCGGACATGACATGTTTGTCTTGTGGCTATTGTAGCTTCTCTATGCATTTTGAAACATATGCGTGAGCTTTGGATGTAGCCGTTTGTTGCAATTCACAATCTCACCACTAGATGCCGCTAACATCTACTTACAACGCTATTGATAAGGTGTCGTTTAAGACCCCTATTATACATTTTCCTATGCTTGCTTCCATTCCAAAATCAGTGTGGGAATTGTAAAATATCATAATCTTATATCATTCTCCTCCTTGTACATCAACCCAGAAGTGATAGGTCTAGTATTCCTGTTTATATAGGGCTCATATGAAATGCCTTTGTTGCTCTTGTGAAAAGATGTCATTTGTTGTTTGATTTCAGATATGGGATAAACAGAGTTTGGAGTGCCTGAAGATCCTGACGGGGCACACGGGATCCGTGCTGTGTTTGCAATACGATGAGAGAGTCATTGTTACCGGTTCCTCTGATTCCACTGTCAGGTCAGATTTCTATCACATACTTGCTCTCTATAAGTCCTCTGTTCTCTTGTCCCTGTTCCCCCACCCCCTTTCGATGAATTCAGCTCTGACTCGCCTTTCTGTCTCTTTTGTCAGAGTGTGGGACGTGAACTCGGGGGAGGTTCTGAACACTCTGATACATCACAACGAGGCCGTGCTACACCTGCGGTTCTGTAACGGGCTAATGGTGACCTGCTCGAAGGATCGTTCGATCGCCGTGTGGGACATGGCTTCTCCCACGGACATAAGCCTTCGTCGCGTACTCGTCGGCCACCGAGCTGCCGTCAACGTTGTCGATTTTGATGACAAGTACATTGTGTCTGCTTCGGGGGATCGAACCATAAAGGTTTTTGTCTATTCAGTGTCACAAGCCTCACAAATCTGTGTTTCAACCTTGTACGATGTAAATGTTGTACCACTACCTCAAGACTAGGAAATTAAAGTTAGTCAGCCAGTTGTCTGCTTCATCTGCTAGATTAAACGGCCTGATCAAGGTTAATATTTTGGTATCTACTTGACCTGTGCAATGCCAGAAGCTGCCAGAAGAGGGCAGCAGTCCACCAACAGCTGAATTTGCTCTAGACTGCATTTGTAAAGGATCGCGTTTGCCCTTCGTTTCTGCGGCCTCTCTCTTCCAGATGCTGGATTTGTGGGCAGTCAGGATTCCAGGAACAGACAGCCCCAACCCACCCATCGCCCTGGGAGATGTGCCAAGTCATTTTGCAGACCCCACCCTCTTAAAACATTCCCCAAATAATGAGACAGGGCAGTACGACTGGTGTGTGTGTGTGTAGAGGTGTTTTTACATAAGGACGGATATTCACACACTGCTTTAATTTGAAAATACGCTTGCAGATTCACTTTCCTGTAAATAAGTATGTTTACCTATTTAATCCCACTGATCGGTTGTGTCATACAAATGTGTGTTTGTTTTCTGCAGGTGTGGAGTACGAGCACCTGCGAGTTTGTTCGGACGTTGAATGGTCACAAGCGAGGAATCGCCTGCCTGCAGTATAGGGACAGACTGGTGGTCAGTGGTTCGTCGGACAACACCATCAGGTGTGTATGAATACACAGAAGCTAAACAACAGGTGGTGTTAATAGTCAATGTCTTTGGTCTGACATCAAAACATGACATTATTTTCTATCAGATTGTGGGATATTGAGTGTGGAGCGTGTTTGCGAGTTTTGGAAGGGCATGAGGAGCTTGTTCGCTGCATTCGCTTCGATAACAAGCGGATCGTAAGCGGAGCATATGATGGGTACGTTTAAGTGTGGTTATTGATACTGTAACTTTAAAATAAACCTATAAGTAAATTGTTCTTGCACTCACTGCTGTGCAGTTTAGGATTAAATCTGAGCTATTATGGCTGGTAAATAATCTCTATTCTCATTTTTAATTGCGAAGTTGTATTCGCTGTGCTTTTTGTTATAATCTAACTTAATACTTGAGCGGTGCACAATACCCTTACAGCCGAGGGAGCAGTCACATTTAATCCCACAATTGAATCAGATTATCTGTAGATTATGTATAAAGACTGCTTTACAACAGAAGAGATGTATAGAGAGGGGGATTTTGGCTGATGCATGCTTTATGGTGGTTATGTTTTGTAATGTGTCGTTTTTGTGTGGGCAGTAAAATTAAAGTATGGGACCTGCAGGCTGCTCTTGATCCACGAGCACCGGCCAGCACTCTCTGTCTGCGTACACTTGTGGTGAGTTCTCAAATCAACAATTTATTATGACATGAAATACCCAAAACTAAAAATGATGACGGCAGTGGTTAAACTCGGTGAAAGCAGTGAACTGGACAGAAATGATAATCAAACATACTCTTGTTCGCTGCGCACACTTCACATCATGTATTTGGGTGATTCTCACGAAGTCTAGATGTAGGAGGTGTCCCAGCATCAGAATTTTTTTATTTTATTTTTTTTTAACATAAGATTAAGGTATGAACTTACTATAAGCATTATTTTTACAGTAAAAAATTTCCTATTGAATTATTTCAATTTTTTAGATTATCATTATCAAAATGTATCATTGCCACAACATATATGCATTTACAAACTCATGTTTCGAGAATGAGAACTAAAAAGTTGTCTAGGTACTATGACAAACAAACTTTCAACTTTTATCTGGAGAGAAAAAATAAGAACTGCTTACATGGTAGCCATCTTGAGTGTCACAGTCAATTATGTCCCTTAAAACTATTTTTTTAAATGTTAGTTCCTTGAGCGCCTAAACAATGATTGAAGAGGATGAGAAAATTGGTTTTGGACACATTTTTATTCCTTATTATTACATTTACCAATGATCACCAAATAGCACATGTTTCTGTACTGTAAATGTTTATAGTATAACAAGCACTGAAGCTTTTTATTTTTTAGATTTTTTTAATTATAATATAATGAAGAGATGTTCATAACATGTACATGAAGAGATGTTTGTAACTGTATGCTTCTTATTTTGATACTCTTAATTTGCATTTACTTTTATCAAAATGTTTCAAGACACCTCATAAATCTAATTTTGCGAGAATCACCCATTTGCCAGAATAAGGTCAATGATTAAATCAAACTTTGATGCTCTTAATCTCATACTTAGATTATAGATCTCAAAGACGGGGTCACAAATTTATTAACCTTTTGACAAAAGGCTCTGGTTGGCTAGTAATTATCAGTATTGCAAATGCCACAATAAATGCCAATATCAGCTGTTAACATATTCAAAACTAGTATATAGCATATAGTAACAGTCATACTACATTTTTATGTCCATTAGGTAAAATTTTATCAAATAAAATGATGCTTAATGCCAATCTAATTGTATCCTCTGTTGCTTGCCTAATACACACACCCACTCACACTACACCTACCAGTCTCCAAGCTGTTATTCAGCTTCGCATCGCGTGAGTCACGCATTTATATCGTGCCAGATTGACAGATTTGCATCGTCATCCGCTCCGTGATTGATATTGATGGCTCTACTATTATGATATTAAGGATCAATCTCAATAACCGTCTCTGTCGGTTCCTGTGTATCTCCTTCTAGGAACATTCTGGCCGAGTGTTCCGGCTTCAGTTTGACGAGTTCCAGATCATCAGCAGTTCCCACGATGACACTATCCTTATCTGGGACTTCCTCAATGTGTCGACCAACGGACAGTCGGAAGGACGGTCGCCGTCCCGCACGTATACCTACATATCCAGATAGCAGGGAAGCCGTGCTAGCATGGACTTTATTGACACATGTATGTAATTTTAGGGTTTTTCATGACCGTGGGAAGTTTAGGAAATTCGCTTTCCAGACCTGGATAAGTACACTTTTAATAGGCTTATTCTTTTTAGCTTTGTTCTGCTTTAAATTACAATTTCATTGGCTTAAGTGAGTACTAAACTCACATTAGATCTGTTCATCAGTATTATTGGTTACATACAACTCTAAATTGCATTTGTGATCTGTATAGCAGGGAAGCCCTGGTGGCGTGCGGCGTGTGTGTGAGTGCGTGTGGGGACTGTTCGGGTGACCCAGTCTCTGTGGAAGTGTGCCAGGATCAAAGGTCGAGGAACGCCACCATCACCCCTCCCCTTTACCCTCCTTTCTCCATCTGCCCATTTGATTTCTCCCCTCATCTGTCATTTTGAGGGCTGCCCCAACACACAAACTGAATCGGTTCTCTTTCTCCCTCTCTGCGGAGGAGGGGACAAGATGGAGGGAGCGACTGCCATACAGAAGAGCTTGTGAAGGTGGGCGTAGAGCCCGGTCCCCACGTACAGAGTGACTGCTGCCCCAGCTCCGCCCACTGGGCAAACGAACTCTGTATCTATCTTTTGTTTTCGTTCATTTTCATTGATGGATTAAAGAAGAATAAACTAAAGTGAGAAGGCCTCGTCCTTCCCAGAACACTGTTCTGCATGAATGAGCAAGCAATGGGACGTAACGCGTGCTGGTCAACCTTCGGTTTCTGTCTTATGGATTTTTTATGCTTTTCCTTTTTTTTTATTTGGGAAAATGACTTAATTTTTTTGCTTTTCTTGTGAAATCGTATGAATAATTGTAGTTCTTTGACTCTCTTCTCCTGATATGTCCCTCCATTTCTCTGTTGTCGTCTTTCTCCTCTCTCCGTCTCGTTTCCGTCTCCGTCTGCTCGTCTAGGTTCTGAATGACCCATAACTGATCTGAATTTAGTTGTAAGCAGAATTGTCTCGTCTAAAATGGTGTTGTATATTGAAAAGATTTTTTAAAGAAAAAACATTATTAATAAGAATAAAGTAATTGACTGTGGAGGAGTGTTGAACCTTGCACAAGCACATTGAGTTTTTCCGATTGTGTATGTGTGTGTATCCATGCGAGATTTGCCTGTTTGAGATAAAGGCTTTCCGGCAAAGCCCAGATTTCATTAACCTGCCATAACCGCTGCCAAAATCCTTCACAAGCACCACTGCGAGGGTGCAGGGCCGCTGTTCAAATATTTAAGTTTACCTCCTGCTCAGAAAATGTGGAAATTGGCAGCGCTTTAATTTTCTTATAGCAACAGGCACAATATGAATCCAATTTGGTAGAGCGTTTCAATGCTTCATACTTAAAGCAATGTCTAAATGTCAAATCGTTAGCCGTCAGTAATAAAATCCGAAGAACTCGTAAAGTTTATCTTGATCGCTGCCGAGAATTCCGTACTGTGTGAAATGCAGAATGGAATTCCATGGATTCCGTCATTAGTATGAATGATTGCAGGCTCACACCAGGAGCTGTCGGGATGTGAGATGTAATGGTGTATGTGTGAGAGGGATGGATACTTTATAAAGAGGGAGGATCAAAGTAAGTCTGCAGACAGAGGGAGAGCAAAATACAGACAGCTACTGCATAATACTTGTGATCAGGAATGTAGGCGAAGCTAAAACTTTATTATTATTAGTTCCGAAAACTATCACCCATTAATTTTTCAGCTTGAGTAGTAATTCCAAGATGGTCATTATCTGGTACATAAATGATCTGTATTTAGATCCGAATTAGGAAATATGGATGTAGGGATGAAAATCGGAAAACGATGATCATTTTTAAATGCCCTTTATGGAACATTTACATCTTGGTTTATATCCCCCAGGACCACTAGGTGGCAATAATAGGTGCTGTAGAGATTTTTTGGACCCTTAGTGCAGTTGTCATGGACAATATAAAACCCATTACTCATTGCATACACAAAATAAATATTTTAATAGCACGAATAGTATCAAAATATTCCATCTCAAGGTTTTGGGGGCATAGGAATTTGCCGAACACCAACTGTTTTTGTATAACATTACTTGCAGGGCCGAAAGCTCCTGAGTCCGTTATAATAACTCTGATACATGTGTACATGTGAAAATCAACCCATGCAGTTGCTCCCGCTGGATAGTAACTTTACCAGCTTAAACATCAGTGCTGATCAGAATTCGGTTTTAAACTGCGCCAGAAACACCAAGGTCATGGGTTTAATTCCCAGGAAATGCATAAAATATACAGCTTAAACACACTGTAAGTCACTTTGGATAAAAGTCTCTGTCGGATGTATGCGGAATACTTTGGCCCACACAGCATGCACATACTTTAAATACTAGGTAGCTAAAAATGTTTATCAAATTAGCATTTCATTATCTTCTGTATTTTTGTGGACAGATTCTGGATCTCTTGTATTTATATTTTATGCTATTACTGATGTCTGGAACCATCAGCTCTTGTCTAGATCAAGCAAACAACAGACGTTCACCTGGAAAGTCTCTCTCAAATACATTCTGATGGACTTTGGCTACAGACCCAGTTGTAGGGCTGGGCAAAAAAATCTATTTTTGGATTAATCGTTTTTTACGTGGTCGATTCAAAATCGATTCTCAAAGGCCACGAATCCTGTTTTTTTCATATTTATTTCCTGGGTGTGCCTCATAATAGTGCATTTACACCAGCCGCGGTAGTTGGACGCTTGAACATTTGAGTTCACTTGTTTCATTCTTGCGTGAAATTCTAGTCATTCGAGAAATTCACACGGAAATTAAGATGGGAGGGGCTTCTGCGACTCCACCATTCCGCTCGCTTTCTGTAATCACGTCACTACAAGGTCCTGATTGGTTAACGCGGTGCGGAAATCCGCCGAAGTTCAGATTTTTGAGCTCTTGCGGTTCCTGCGGCAACGCTCAATTCGCACGTACTGTGCCGCAGGATGCCTAATCGCGTCTTTGCATTGACTTAACATGTAAATCATCCCCGCTTGCCGCCTCTACTGCGGCTGGTGTAAACGCAGCATTAGTCTTGAAAAGAGAAGCTGCTGGCTCTTTGATCGCCCCCTGTTGGCTGGCTGCAGTACAAGTTATAAACTCGCCCTTTCCATTCAAACGAATGGGACTCTGCTGTAAATTAAAAAAATATAAAGTTTCTGAAAGATGGTTTTGGTACTTTCAAGTAGTTGTTATCACGCTGATATATGTTCAATTGTTAATTTTGTGATACGTTTTCATTTTAGCTAGTAATTTGATGCTATAGAAACGGGGCGTGTCGTTATGATTGGCGTGGTTGAATTGGTCACACGAGCGTTTGGGCGGAAGTTTGATACCGCAGCTCTGGCTCTACGGACGATTCCTTCTGCGCATGCCTTGGCTCCAAACTGAAGTTTTTAAGTTACATGTCGGAGACCGTGGCCGGACATTTTTGGCTTCAATTCATTACAATGGAGGGAGGCGACGTCGCGTCGTCCATCTTTTTTTACAGTCTATGTTATTTCCGCAAACATTGAACGTAACATTAACGTTAATCTAATTACTAGTCTTCTCCACTAGATGTCACCCTCTTTTTTTGCCTTCCGCGATGTTACCAAGGTGCGAGAGGCGAGCCTGTCATTCATTCATTCAGTCTATATTCTCATAAAATATATAATATTCTAATATAATGTACTATATAATCTATATTTATTGAGATGAATCGAGTCTAAAAATTGACCCGAGAATCGGAATCGAAAACCAAATCGATTTGATAGCTTGTGAATCGAATCGATCTGGAACATCCGAATCGATACCCAGCCCTACCCAGTCGAGCAAGGATCTTATAGGCCCAAAGTTGACACATTGATAGGCACACGAAACGGGTCTTTTAATCCTCTTCATACGTGAACATGTTCGTCCACAGGTCTTGTCTGGTCGAGTATGACCAGTCTTCCAGGCATGTACAAGTTACTGGGACACTAGGCGTTTGCGAGGAATACAGTCTTGTGCAAAAGTCTTTTGCCACCACCAGCTGTTGTTTTAGCAAGTTTTAATGACCATACAGGTTTATCTTTTACTCTCTCTTTATTAAAATTCAAACATAAAATACAGGAAATATGTACACAAAACATAGTCGGTATTTAGTGCGACACCTCGTGGTACATCTTTAGCTTATAGCTTAGCTTATTTTTAATCCCGCATACAAATTTCCTATATGTTCTTGTTGTGTATCGGTAAATAGACTGAGAAATAATTCTATATGGTCAATTGCCAACCAACAAATCTAATGGTGGCCTAAGACTTGCACAGTGCCTGAAGTGCTTGGTCCCCTTGTCAGGGTTAAGATTCTGGACGCTTGCCCAGAAGTCTTTGGTTATGCTTGCGTGATTACACAGTGTTCATTCAGCCTCATCCTTTGACTTCTAATGAGAGGTCGGTCCGAGTCGTGTTTCACTCGAGCGTCTCTATATCCTTTGTAAGAAGTCGTCCTTTGGCCAGTGTTTGTCGGGTGTGTTGCATTATGGGAGCGGTTGAGGAGAGGTGGGGGCCGGATGGACTCTTTTGCTCCTCTTGCTAACAGTGGTGAAGCTACAGGGCTGCAGGTCGGGCTGTTCACCCGGAGGGAAGCGTTTCATGAAATGCACGTCTCGCTGATTGGGTAACGTGTTTGGTCCCCGGCGTGGCCGTCCCTTTTTGGTGAAGCCCACGTACCAGCCCGCGTAACGCGCCGACATCCAAGCGGTGTAGTTGTTCTCCAGCATTATTTCAATGAAAACACAGCCTCCGTTTACATTGCTGGCTTTCTGAAATGGAAAAACAATTACATTAATGTGATTAGAGCCAGATATATCAAGAACATTGGCACACCGACTGTTTTCAGAAATATTAGCCGGTTCATTCTGCAAAAATCTGCTTACTCGAATTGTGATCTCAGTGGAATTGTTGAGAAATGAGCTTCTTGTTGGCCAGCTGTTGAAAGATGATGCGTCAACAGCAGCCCAACGAAGATGCACGCAAAAGAGACAGTGGTCGAAATAATGGGGCGTTCACTCTTAACGGCGATGTTATTGCGAACGGTAACAGTACAGTGACATGGAGCAACACATCTCATTTGCGTTAAGTCATTTCCGCAACTGGCAAAGTTGCTTATTGAAAATGAGTCACTTTAACTGTAAATTGCTGTTATTTTGTAGTCTTCCTGTAGTCCACTTGGTAGAGCATTCATTGCAGTACAGTATATAATGTATAGTGAGCTTGAATTTACTGGTAGTTGCTTTGGATAAAAAAATATTGTGTAATGTACACTGTAAAAAAGATTAATTTTGTTGGTTCAACTTAAAGTAAGTTACATAGTTGCCTTAAAAGTTTGAGTTAATTCAACTTAAAAAATATATTAAATGATTATTGAATTAACTCAAAATTTTAAGACAACCATGTAACTTACATTTTTGAGTTGGACCAACTTTTTTTGCAATAATTCCTAGTAACTTACCTTTCCCACGAGCTTGCCCTTTCGGTTCATGCACAGATAATAGTTTGTCTCCTTCCCTCGTATCCTTACTTGACTCCCAAAGGTGTCGGCCTCCACCACGAGCTGAGCTTGTGAAGAAACACACCACAGACAGCCAGCAACATTAAAGACGGTTATTATAAAAGAATAAAGCAAAACATACACCTTTAAAGAGTGCACTTATACATAAAAGGTACATATTCGTACCAAATGTATAGGATGTAGATATTAGGACTTTTTTTAACGTTACCACTGCAGTGTCGGCTCCTGTGCCATTTTTCTAGTAGTGTACACTGTAAAAAAATTTCTGTAGAAATTACAGTATTACTGGGTATTACTGGCAACTAGCTGCAAGTAACTTACCGTAGATTTTACATTTATGTTATTTACTTGCAACATTTTGTTCAAAGTTAAATGAAAATGAAACATTTTTAGACTTTATCTTCTACAGTAAGTTACTGGCAACCAGCTGCAAAATTACAGCAAATTTTTTACAGTGTACTTAATCTCAAAGGGGTGGTTTCTGGGACAAGGTTTAAGTTAAAACAGGACTAGGCGTTGTAAGTAGTTTTTACAAACAAACCTTAAAAAAAAACGTACTGGTGTGACCCTTGAGACAAAATAATTGCAGTGATATATTTTAAAAATATGTCAGTGTAAGCTTTTTTTAGTTAGGACCGCTCAAACAAGAATTTTAGTCTTGGACTAGACTTAAGCCCTGTCTGGGAAGCCGCCCCAAAATGTCTGTTAAATCCATGGTGTTACTTGCAGACGACCATTTAAACTTCTTACCATATTTGTCTCCATCCTCTCCCACAGCGGTAATGTTCTTCCCGAGCACCTGCACATGTTTTCCACTCGTCCGGCTGTACAGTTGATAAACTCTGTGGTGCTTCCGACTCAGACCGTCCCGCAGCCCTGTCTGATTCTCCACGTGCACTCCAAAGTTAACATTTTCCACTGCTAACACCTGAAAAAATATAGGAGCCGGTCAAACACACATCATCCAAAGTTTTATTTTTTTTACTATTTATTGATAAATCCTTTAATTTTTGATAATTAATATATATATATATACAGATAGTGGGCACCTGTAATGGGCTGTACAGCAGTAACAGAGCCTGGAAGCATCTGGTGAAACAAAAAAAGATTGTGAGTCTGCTTATACTTATTATTTTATGACACTTCCTATTTGACTAAAAAACTAATTTCATAATTCATGAAAATTGTACAGCAAACGCATCAAAAATGAAAATAGCAACAGTGCAAAGATATAAATGCTCATTGTTACTGCGCAAGCTGTTATCAGAGGAGGGTTTGTGTTGTTGTGAGAACGCAGCATCTGCTGAAGCTATCTACTGACCCAATGATGGGAAACACAACAAATGTTCAGGACAGATGCACGACTGTCACCATCAGTAGGAACTAAATGGACGCGCTTTACTTATTTTAAACCTTTACGCCGAACGATCTCTTTAAATTTGACTTACAGCAAGACTGCCGAGGAGAGGATGGACTGCATCGCTCCAACGACACCCCGGACAGTGAGATCTCTGCGCCGGCTTCGGGCGATCGTTTCAAAAATTGGTGCCAAAACCGGACACAGACCCGGGTGAGCATCTGAGCGCGTATTGGAGAAAGTCTTCCCGCGTGTAAACCTGTTTAGACGTCCACGAGTCCAACGTTTCGGAGAACGACAGGTGAAAAACAGGTCATCGCCCTGCGCTGTGACCCCATGTCACGCTGACAATAGACGGCTATTACAAAGATTCCCGGCGTCTCCTTTTGGAATCTCCAAAATGCGCAGAGGTATCATAAAAGCGCAATGGAAAACTGGAAGAAAAACTGCAATTCAGAGGACGTCCCGGCTTTAAAGAAGTGTTTGATAGATTTTCTTCCTTTCAGGCTTCTTTTGTTCAGCCGTGGGCTGGAAAGGACCCCTCTCTCTCGCCACAGGACAGTGCGTTTGCTGAATGAGAAGGAAGCGCTGCTGAAGTGGAACGGAGATGGGCGGGGTGCGCGCAGGGGCAGGGATGATGGGACGATGCTTCGAGCTCACTTATCATCACCAAGGTGGAGCGATTGAGGAAAGCGACGCAACCTTTGCACTTTTATATTTGCTATTGATGTACTGTTAACACAAACCTACCTTTATATAAAGTGATGTCATACATATAAATACATTTTTTCAAACCATTCAAAATAGATTATTTTAATGCTTGTTTTGTTTTATCTTAATTTATTGTAGGCTTTCTAGTGCGCCCCTGGATGAGAAACAATCTATTAGTACATATTTGAACACATCAAAATAGAAGATAGGGCGTGAGAGTGGTATGTAAGCAGCAAGGCATTCCAAAATGAACATTTCACAGGGATTTCAGAAACACCGCCCGTTTCCCCCCTCCTCTGACCACGACAGAACCGCAGACACCCGGGTCAGCCAACAAGCGCCTCCACCCCCTTTCTCGCCCCAGTACCCCTGTGCCCCATCCAGCAGGAGCGTTATATGTTAGCAAGGGAAGGAGAAAGACGGAGGTAGATGTAAATTGGTGGGTAGTTAGACAGGTCATGGCACGCTTGCCAATTCTGAACATCCTAAATGGTCCGTGTAACATTTCTAAAACACAGGACCCCATAACTCACCGAAATCTCCTCACCTTAAAGATCCAGATGCAACTAATCATCTTAATGGTTTGATGTTTTAGTTCTGCTGAACAATTAGGAGCTCGTAATGATGTGATATATAGACACGTTGATGTGTGGAAAGCTACCAAATAAGGAAACTATGACTTCACATTTTCTCTTCCCAATACGCCGCTGTGATTGGATAACCTTTTGTACCAGCATTTTCTCTGCTCTTTGTCTTTCAGTGTCTGGGTCGGCCAGACCCTCCACCCAAAATTTTTCAGATGAAATGCAGATCAACAAAAATGATCTTCGTGTGAGAGATATCAAACCCACATTCTCTCCATCCTCTTCAAAGTGTTCTCTGAATTTCAAAGTGTTTCGTTTTTTTATCGACAGGATTTCTCGGATACCAAAGGGCTTTTATGAATATCAATATTTGAAATCAAAGGATTAGTTGGAGCGCTGCCTGAATGCTGTGAATGTGTGCACGGTCCAGAACTGAGCATAGTTTATCCATTCTCTCAATGGAGTTGCTCTCCCCCCTTAAATCTCACCACTTCCAAACCCCCCCTCTTTTCATTTCTCAGCCTGACATGTCCAATTCCACCAGATTCAGACAAAGTAGGAGTTTCACCTTCACATGTTTGTCTCCGAACGTCTCCTTCTTTCTCTTCCTCTTGGCCCATCTTCCATCTTTCCAGACATCGAAGGGAGTTCGGGCTTCTAATATAAGACAGGTCCCTACCACAACAAAGGAGACAGCTTTGAGTTTGAATAAACACTTTCTCTCCTTTTTTTTTCTGCCTGTCTGTACCCCACTCCCATTTTTCCTTCTCTGTGTTATTTCTCTTTTGGCCCGTGGTGAAGTATGAGCACTTGTTATGCGTTCTCCATGGTAGCCTTTCTTCTGGAATAGATTAGCAGGGCAGGGAGGAAGGGGAAACAGTGGTAGAGTCAAGCCGACGGAGGGGGACGAAGGTGTTTAAAGGAGTGAAGTGTGAAAAGACGGCCTGAATGATGGAAAAAAAGGAAGTGGGAAGCTAAATAACGAAGGGAGAGGAATGACAAAGAAGGTCACTGTAGGTAACACGTTTACATTTTATGCATTCTTTAAGGTTTGAACCCACAACCTTGGAATCGCTCACCATGCAAAGCTTCAACAGTAGAGCTACGTCTTAAGCGAAATGGTGGATGCGCCCACAAACAGTCAAAAAATACCACCAGACTTGTTTTCGTAACTTTCCCAAACCCCGTATGCCCTCCGTGCTCCCATTGCGTTGCAAGCTCTGGACTCTTTCCTCATCCTATGGCTTATTAACCCACATTGGTCACTTCCCACTCGCATTTGCAATGTATAACATCATGCACTTGTCATCACTCCACACCCCCCCCCGATCCCTCTGCTTCGAGCTGGCTGAGTTAAAACCACAGGTCTCCTCTCTCTCGATGTTGGCGAAAGCGCGCAACCGCAGCCGGTGAATTGAAAGTACGTAAATGGACATTCTCTACCTTCTTTCTGCATAGTGGAGATGAATTTGTTTTCGTTTGCTGACCACAGGTCTCCTGTAACCACGCACATGCACGGCCCCTCTGTTTTTATGTATGGCACGCAATGGCGCTTTGTCATCCTAATCGTTGTTTTGATAGTTATCAGTCAGTTTCGCTGCTAGTTTAAAGTATATATGTAGGTATTCTTGGCACTCGGGAGAAAAAAGAAATTGGTCCTGCCTAAAACAACTCGCTAAATCCAGGACTGCATGGCATAAGTAGCAAGAGGTAAAGGAATGCGTCCGTGTTTGAATTGCTAATAGGTAGAACTGTTCCTTTGAGCTTTGTGGAAAAAGTGTTTAACATTCAGCCAGGGCCCGAATTCCTCAAATCTGTCAACCGTCCCAGCCAGCTGTCAGTCACCTCCAATTTTGCTACAGCATAATTGACCTCACGACTGCTCGGGAAATTCACGCACACATGCACCCGAGAAAAAAAAACGGTCTTGCGAGGAGCAGTTTTTATAGTTTTCGGATTTTGGAATGTTGGGTTGCATTAGCGTCAAGTTTTGCAAGAGCTGCGTGGCTTGCCAGGTGCCTTAGCAAACATGCTATTCTACTGAGTCCATCTGTATATTTTAGGGAGCTGATGTTTAAACCCATCACACTTATTGACTCAGAATTATTACAGTAAATGCCCTAAATTGAGAGTGAATGAGGAGAGGAAAGATGTATACACAAACAACAACAGGTGCATTTCATATTAAAACTGTAAGAAATCAATTCCTTAAACTGGACAACAAGTTTGTTACAGTTCATCATCTTCAAAACTAAACTTTCATCTGCCTCTTCAAACATTAAGAATAAAGAAAATCAATTTTGTAAGATGCCCATAAACCCAAATCACACTCGTATATCTGACACTCAACACAAGGCAGATTGATTTGATTAACGTGGTGTTTACACCATCACACATCAATGTACTTGTCTCCTGGTTAAAGTTTACTACATAGCAACGTTGCCGTCTTACATGAGAAAACAAGCCTGTGTAGATGGAACATTTGATATGAAACAGCTTTCAGGGTTTCTTTTTTTACAAAGAATGTGTTTTAATAAAGTACGAATGTTGGGGTGTTGCAGTTTATGCAGGTAGATTAGTTGCTATGAAAGATTAGAGAACGAATATAATTCATTTGACAGATGTTGGGAGGACACACACGGCTTTTCACACACACAGTGATTGCAAGGTCAAACCCTAACGCACCTAGCGTACATTTGTCAGTCTGTGGTATTTCAAATAACCATTTACACCTGCAAATGAGGTTACACATACACTTGGGATTTTATACTATGAAAAATAAACGCAAGGTTGTTTTCAACCCAGCTTTGGGTCAAAAAGGGACAAGCCCTGCAACCCACGCTGTAAAAAAATCAGAATGATCTCATGGAAACTCGTGTTATAGTCACGAAATATTTGATTAATTTATTCGTGTCCCAGGCACGAAATTCAGCTTTTTTGTGCCTTGAGCATGAATGTTTTTTTCATGTCACTCGCACAAATTTTTAGAATCACTTAGTTAAATTTTTTTTTAGAATCACTTTGTTACATTTTTTTGACATCCAAACTCCTAGAATATTTTTAAAAGCGAAAGAAAAACATGTAGAAACCAATACATAAAAGTACATCCTTACTCAAACCCCAAATCTAACCTCGACCCCAAGCGACAATGATTTAAAATAGAAAAAAGGAGAAAACAATACATAAAATGACACGAAAAAGAAAGTCGTGCCATGACTACGAAAAAGTATTTCTAGAAATGTGTGCGTGTGACACGAAAAAGACATTCATGCTCAAGTCATGAAAAGCTGAATTTTGTGCCATGGACACAAATAACTTAGGACTGTGAAAAGGTTAATCATGATTAATCGCATACAAAATAAAAGTTATTTTTTGCATAATATATGTGTGTGTGCTGTGTGTAATTATTGTGTATATTTAACCACACACAAATACATATATTCATGTCAGATTTTTTTTATTTATATATAATTTTTTATTTATATATAATATAGAATATATAAAAATATAAATAAATATATATACACATGTAAATGTTTCTTAAATACATACATGAATGTGTGTGTATTTTTATATACATAATAATTACACACAGCACACATTCATATATTATGCCAAAAATCACTTTTATTTTGTATGCGATTAATCACAATTAATCTTTTCCCAGCCCTAAAATAAATAAATCATTTTTTTTGTGACAATAACACAACTTTCCGAGAGATTGTGTTAAAAAAATCACTTTTTATGTTACTTTAACTAAACAAATTAGTTTCAACAATTTCAACTTGTTTTTCCAAGTTATGCCAACTTCTCAAAAATCGAAACTATAAAAAGTTTACACTGGAGCATTTTGGGTTGAAACAACGCAGCAACAGGTTCACTGAAAAAAAATAAAATGATTCATTCAATTTACTCATTTTTTTAAGGTAAGTGGTTGCAATCAATTTATTTAAGCTACATTTAAACAAGTTTTTTGTTTTGTTTTTCAAATTTTTTTGTTTAAATGTAGCTTAAATAAATTGATTGCGACCACTTACCTTAAAAATTGAGTAAATTGAATGAATAATTTTTTTCAGTGTTGGGTTTGTCCCCTTTTGACCCAACGCTGGGCTAAAAATTACCCATCATTTTAAAGAGTGTATTATTGTCTTACACTGTTTTACTGCTGCAAACTTTATGTAAATTTAGGGGCAGGGCTTATCCTGTAGCCCCAGACTAAAATGCATGTTTGACCTGCCTTAATTTAAAAACATGTTGTAGTGACATACAGTATCTTAACATATATCAGTACCACTGTTTTGACTCAAGATGCCCACCAGTAATGTTTTTGTAAGGTTTGTTTGTAAAAACTCCTTAAATGTTTTAATATAACTAAGGCCTAGTCCTGAATAGTCCTAGATTAAAAAAAATGTAAGCGCTGTCCAAACTGAAAACACCTTGCTCTGACATATCTTAAAATACATCAGTACCATTTGTTTTGCCTTTAAATGCACACAGGTAATGTTTTTAGTAAGGCATGTTTGTTCAAACTAGTTATATTTCTTAATGAAACTAAGGCCCTACTCCTGGCTTAAGATAATCCCTATCCGGGAAACCATTGCGTAGTGTTCAGAGTGAAACTATTTTAACTGGTAATGATGTTCAGACAGAAAAACAGTGTTGTGGAAAGATCAGCAGATGTGCAATGAAAGCCGTTTTTTTGGGAACATCAGGTATGAGTTATTCTGATTTACAATAGGTGAGAAAATGGTTTCTTGTTAACTAGAATGTGGTACCATGAATGCACCGTACATCATATTGGGCAGATGTGTAAATGAGTAAATCAGATTCACAAACACATCAGTCAATAGGATTAGTAAACACACACACAATATAATCCGTAATAAAGCTGAACATCAGGATTGCATATCCATTTCTGATATTAAATGCACTTGTGTATAATTAAACATAACCAGCTTATATCTGCTATCTATCTGGAAATGGCTTATTTTTTTGGGAGGGGGTTTGGTTGTGGTCACTACGACTGCATGATAGTCATTTAGCACTAAAGCATTTGAGCATTTGTGAGAGCGAAATTTGATTTAGATGTATTACATGTGGCTGATTGCCATGTGCCTCATCTGTTTTCACTTAAGCTGAAGTTTCACTCTGGAGCACTGCTGCTGCTGCCCCCCTTTGGGCACATAAAGAAGTTTTTGGAAAGCGTGTACCGAATGTTTCCATGTTTTTGCAGTGAAATAAAAATGATGAGCTATGCTCAAGTGTTTTATAGCACTCGTTTCTTTTCATATCTGTAAAGTTGATGTCCTTATGGGCCTGTCTGCTTGGTATTTTTCTTCGCTTCGTTTTGACTGCTTCATTGTAGATTCCAACCACCAACTCGGAGCAGCATTGTGCCCCATCAACAGTGCGGCGTCTGGATGAGCTCATGAGGTGTATGACAGGATTTCTCAGTCTCTCCATAAATATCCGTCTCTTCTGTGGGAATTGTTCAGTTGACACAGCTGAGGAGCAGGTGTTATTCAATCTGCTCCCGTCTTGACTACTTCTCTTCCCACGTCCAATAATTCCTTACCTCCATCCTCTCTCCTGTATGTCTGGCTGATCTTTAAATCTATTGTCACGTATCACATTTTTCCATTTCTTCATTTACCAGAAAAAGAGAGATGGAATTAGACCTACCAGCCTTTTTAAAATAACAAACATCCTGAACTGTATGTCTATATCTTGATATGTGAATGTGTGGGAGCATCTGTTTATGTCTGTGAGGTGAGGACACTGCCCACATTCCTATGGCATTCCTGATATTCCCTGTATGCCTGTGGCACTCTGCCCCATCTCCACATGATGTGTGTTTGAGTAAGTTTGTGAGAGAGACAGAGAGGGCAGGGGGAGAGGAGAGATGTGGTGTGTAAATAAAAGTGTACACTTTGTTTTGATTGGACCCTCGGGGAGAAATAGGGGGTAATTAGCAGAAGACTTTGCCTCCCCCCTGTGGCGATCCATGAAAGTGCAATTAATGAAGGTCTATCTGGGTCATGACATGGCTCCGATATTTTTTATATATTTATTTTTTATATATTTTATTATATTTATTATATATTTTTGTATTATTTATTTTAAACATATAACTGAAACAATTTATTTTCATAATCGTTCTCATTTGCAATCAGTGACTTCACTGTTATAAGTTATTGATTATCCGACTGTGCAATATCTGTTTGTTGTAAATAGATCTATTTGCTACACTAATGTTAAAATTTTAGACAATATATTATAGACTAACGTTAGATTATAACAGTGGCCGTTGTGTAGTACAGCCTAATGCTGTAGGTCAATCTGCATTTATGGAGTTTACCGAAGACTAATGGAGGCTACAGACTAATTTAAAATCGTTAAACCACTCTGGTAAAATCAATTTAGTGATAAAAAAGAGCTTTTATAGCAAGTTCGGTGTTTGAACTTCCATGTGACTATTTTTAAATTAGTCATTTTTTTTACTATTCAGTGTCTTTCTTTTCAATTTAGCGATTTTGGTTATTGGCACGCACTTGAACAGAAATATGAAGTCAGGCGGGTCGCCACGGTTACGCGCATGCCTCAAAGTTAACTTCCGGTCTGTGTTTGTTTATTTTTCTGTCTAGTGTCTAAAGTGACTTCTGTAACAAATAGGGAGGTTTGACAGCCAGGCAAGTATTTAAGCCTTGAATTTCAAGTACATGCATTCATTTTACACGGTAGCAACGTTAGCTCTGTGTTAATGTGCTTTAGATATATGATTTGAACTTACTTTGCTTGTTATCAGAAAAAAATCGACTTTTTCCTCATTTTATTTTTCTAATAATCCAATTTTGCTTGTTATCATAAATAATCTACTCTAGAGAGACTCTGACCATTTCTCAATTGGAAGGCTGCAGCCTCCTGAGGTCACATTTGTAGGCTGCATACGTCATCAAGACGTATTATTTCAGAATATTATCAATTATAAATTTGACTTTTAGTTAATCGTAAATTGTAGTAATATGTTTATGACTTATGAAATTGAATGCTTAGTTAACTGAAATAAACCAGGGTTGATGACGTAGCCTATGCGACCTCTGGAGGGTGCAGCTTCCATTTGAGAAACGGCCTCTGTTACTGATTTATTGCGGAAGTCTACCGGAAAGTACGTTTGGGCCACAAAAGCCATTTGTTTAAATTGTTGCCGCTGAAACCTCTAGTCTAGGCTATACATGTAGTGCCCTAATGATGGCTTACATTTTTTCCTCAACTTAAACAAAGATAAAGAAAATCTGTTTACCACCACACAGAGGATATAAGTGTCCCCCTTTCGGGCATTAATGAGAGTTAATGTGGTTGTTCGGTGGATCAGTTTAAGTTGCTTTATTTCCGACTCGGCTCTATGATATTTAGTATGCACTTAAGGTAATGGAGAGCAAAAGGATATCATGGGAACCCTGCGTTTTGATGCTCAACCAATCGGGAGCCCGATTTTGGGATTATGCCTCGAAAACCTTTTAATACCACTGTTCACTAATGATCCTTTAATCCCCACTACGTTAATTAAAAAGAGCACGAGCTCTTGGAAGATCATGCCATCTGCTGTGGTCTCATTTCACGCACTGATTGTGTTTATTTAAAGCAAGGAGGTTCTTGTTTTAGGGCAGATCATGATGGGAAAGGGATGAGACTGACGGAAATTATAGAGGAAATAAACCAGAGTTATTTTTAAATATTGCATTCACCTTTGTTGTCAAGGAATTCTGCTTGTTTTATTTACCATTTAATTTTTTTTGCATGATTTTGTACATTTATATGATTGTTTATTATAACTTTGTAATAAAAAGGCTAATTATCAACTTAACTTTCTAAAATAGGCCTACTGTTGCTGGCTATACTTTTAAGTCAACTGTAGTAAATTACACTGCAAAAGTGAAAGTTGGATCTACTTTAAAAAAGCTGCATTAATTTAAAATAATTTGGTTTTGCAAGTCAATTCAACGAAAAGCTTGTGAAATAGTTGACATAACTTATAAAATCAAGTTGAAATTGTTTAACTTAAGTTAAAGTAACACAAAAATATATTTTGATTTGACAAAAATGCTGCATATTTTTAACAGTGTTAAAAATGAATGTTTGTCAACTTAAATTGTTCACCTAAAGTGAACATGTAAGGGGATTTTTTAAAAAAACATCTAAAAAAGCTTATTTTTTCACTTAAAGTGAATCTATATTTACTTTATTTTCTGTATTTTTCTTAAGTGTTACAAACTAAAGTCATTTTTAATCCAACTTTCACTTTTTACACACTGTAAAAATACTTTTCTGCCTTAAATTTTTTTGTTGAATCAACTCGGATTTACAAGTCATTTCAACTTGCTATTATTTATCTTGACTAGAGATGAGTTGTTATAACTACAGGTGAGTTGTTATAACTTATGACTTATGACAACTCATCTCTCTTGACATGACTTGTAAATCTGAGTTGATTTAACAAAAAATGTTAAGGCAGCAAAGTATTTTTTACAGTGCAGTAATTACTACTTTGTTAATGCATACCACAGTAATCTGTAGCAAATAGTGAATTGATAAACTGTAGTAAATATTGTACTTTAATATTTACTATGGTAAAGTTAAAAACACTAAACTACCTAGAAATTTTACTATAGTTTACTATGTTTTGTTAGATTAATTTTTTTCTCAATAAATTTAGACTAATTCATTTTGGCTGAGATTTTAACATCACTTTGTGTGTAAAATTCAAGTTGAAGTCGATGAATTATGTGCCTCTCCATCCTAACACAGAGTAGCTTACCCATCCCACGTCCACCCCTCATTCTCCCTCGCCCAAATACACTAAATGTAACAATCTCACTCGTGCGCACTTGCCACTGGCCAGAGGCGCGCGCTTTGGTATTAAAGTAAGAGATGCAGGGACTTAACACTTCATTGTCAATATCACGCCCGTTCTTTCTTGCGGTGTTACTGTGCATTTGAGGGGGCTTTTGCAAATCTACTAAAGCTTCTTGATCCAGTTATGAGTGCTGAATTTGAAAGCATACTTTAAATTTTTAAATGGAGCTGCTGATGTGGACATGGCAGGTAACCTGCCTGACATTAATCGCATGTGCGGTGGATGTGGTTCTGGCACAGATTCGTTACATGATTCCAGAGGAACTGGAGCACGGGGCTTTTGTTGGAAATATAGCGGAGGATCTTGGATTAGACATCAACAAACTATCTATCCGCAGATTTAGAATAGTTTCCGGCGCCAAAAAACAATATTTGGAGGTAAACTTAGAAAACGGCGTTTTGTTTGTGAATGAAAGAATTGACCGAGAAGAGCTGTGCGAACAAAATCCCTTTTGTTCATTTCATCTCCAGGTTGTTATCGAGAATCCATTGGAATTATACAGAGTGGAAGTTGAAATATTGGATGTCAACGACAACTCACCTGTTTTTCAGTGGAGTGAATTCAACCTAGACATCTCAGAATCGTCCGTGTCTGGATCGCGCTTCCCACTGGAAAGCGCGCAGGACCTGGATGTCGGCGACAACTCTCTGCGCTCTTATTTGCTAAGCGTAAACGCGCACTTTATCCTGGACGTGCAGACGCGCAGCGACGGCAGCAAGTTCGCTGAGCTGATTCTCGAGACCCCGCTAGACCGAGAGCAGCAAAGAAATCACCTAATGGTTCTTACAGCTGTGGACGGGGGCGCGCCAGAAAGGACGGGTACTGCGCAGATAAACGTCACAGTCCTGGATGCGAATGACAATGCGCCGGTGTTCGACCAGAACTTTTATAAAGTTAAACTGGCTGAAAATGCACCTCGAGGCACGGTGGTCATTAAACTAAATGCCACGGATCTTGATGAAGGACCCAATGGAGAGATCACTTACTCTTTTAGTGGGCACGCTCCGATGAGAGTGCGTGAGCTGTTCTCTGTGGATCCCCGCACTGGAGAAATTAAGGTGAAAGGACTCATTGATTATGAAAAGGCAAGAATGCACGAGATATATGTGCAAGCTAAAGATAACGGGCCGTCTGCCGTAGCTGTACATTGCAAAGTTATGGTTAATATCCTAGACGTCAACGACAATCTACCAGAGGTGATCCTTACCTCAGTGTCCACACCTGTCCAAGAGGACGCACCACCTGGCACAGTTATCGCAGTTATTAGCGTTATGGATAAGGATGCTGGGGAGAATGGAAACGTCGACTGTGAAATTCCTCATCACGTGCCATTTCAGCTACACTCCTCCTTTAAAAACTATTACACGTTGGTTACGTGTGATTTTCTAGACAGAGAAACCATTTCTGAGTATAACATTACTCTCACTGCCCGTGACATGGGAACGCCACCTCTTTTCACCAGGAAAACCATTTTGGTCCAGGTGTCTGATATCAATGATAACGCGCCACGATTTAAGCAGCCCTCCTACACAGTCTACCTAACCGAAAATAACGCGCCAGGTGCCTCGATTTGCACCATCACAGCACAAGACGCAGACGTGGATCAGAATTCCTATTTGTCATATTCTGTTTTGGAAAACGACATCCATGGGATGCCAGTGTCCACCTACGTGTCCATCAATTCAGACAATGGCAATATTTACGCATTGCGCTCTTTCGACCACGAGCACGTCCGAAACTTTCAGATCGTGGTTCAAGCGGAAGATGCTGGCTTTCCGCCCCTCCGCACGAACGTCACTGTAAACGTATTTGTTTTGGACCAAAATGACAACCCGCCAGTAGTTGTTGCACCAATGCCCGTGAATGATACAGAAGCTGTTGTAATTGTACCCAGATATGCCGATGCTGGATACCTAGTGGCCAAAATAACTGCCATGGACGCAGACGCGGGCCAAAACTCACGTCTCTTTTATGAGGTCCGCCAAGCTACAGATCTTAGCTTATTCAGTGTTGCCCTATACACTGGAGAGATAAGGACAATGCGCCGGCTGATGGACAACGACCCCACGAGGCATAAACTGATGGTTTTGATCAAGGACAACGGTCAGCCACCCCTCTCGGCCACGGCCTCCATCATCTTGTCAGTTGTGGACAATGCGCCCGAATCTTTGCCTGATCTCGGTGACCTCGCACTCAGCCCCCAGTACTCAAACCTCGCGTTGTATTTAATAGTGTCCCTGGGCACAGTTTCATTTACCTTTCTAGTGGCTATTATTGTCCTGGCTACAGTTAAAGGATACAGGGACAGAAACACCATTCTTCATTACAGTTCGTCATGTTGTGGTTTTCATTCTAAGGCCTCTACCAGTGATAATGTTAATAAAAAGTCTAACTTGAATATTCACGTATCACCAAGACATAAGGAAGCGGTGCACTGCGTGGAAGTCAACGGGAATGATCCAGTCGGTCAAAACTACTGCTATAAAATGTACTTAACTCCAGAGTCATCGAAAAGTGACTTTATGTTCCTCAAGCCATGTAGCCCTGCCGGAACAAGTTCTCGAAATAATATCAAGGATGTGGGCCACAAAACTCTGACTTGGAGCCCAGCAAGCCACAGTCTCGTAACAAAGAATGAGATGATCTCTCCAAACGAAGTAAGACATTTAAGTTGCTGATCTGTGAACTTCAAAGGTTCTTTACCTAGCAAAGTGTTTAAACTCACTTTTCATGCCATTCCTTGTTTTTTCAGTAACTTAATAAATGAGATATTGGCAATGAGAGAGAGAATATAACTAAAAAAGCAAAAAAATACAGTCATGTTTTATTTAAGACTTACAACGTAATTATTTAATGCAACATTAAGAAATGTGTTGAAAATAAAATATATTGAAAATAATGTGTATACAGTATAGCTGTAGAATAACAAAATATACATTTCTAAGTGGTCACACTTAGCAATAAGTTAACATGAACTAACAATGAACTATTCTGGATGTATTATTAATCGTTGTTAATGCCAATACAGTTATTTATAGTATTTATTATTAATTAACAAATGTTAACTGTTACAATGCTTACTTTTATAAATGTATTAGTACATACTACGATTAATAAATGTTTAAGAAGTATTGTACATTGTTATTTCATGTTTGCTAATGTAATGCATTACTAATGTTAACAAATACAACCTTAATGTAAAGTGTTAACCATTTCTCGATGTGCATTGTAAAAAAATCACTGCTCCAATTCCAGGTGCTCCTATATTTACTGATTTGGTCTAGGATGTGTTTTTCTTCTCTTACAGCCATACAAAATTATGTTTATTGTATTTATGTGCATTTTATGTGTAAATATTTTATCCTTTCTTTTTTACAGTTCAGATGGGGCAACAAAGACCAAACACTGACCAAAAACCAGCTCAATTCTACATATAAAAGGTGATTACTGTAAAGTAAAATTAATGCTTTTTGCCCATCACACCTACATATACAAAACATCTGACATGCATGTTTTATTTATCCATCCAGTCATACTTCAATAAATACAGGTAGGACACTGCAGCGCAGAATGATGCAGGACTCGGACAATTATGCTTATCAATCTGTTTCTCAGTACTGGACTTGGGGGAATCACATTCATGGTAAAACATATTTACATATTTAGAACAAAACTAAATAACAGCAAACCAAACTATTTAAGATCAGTGATGAGCTATTCTGGTTCTTTTAGCTCCAACTCTATAATCAAACACACATGAGTCATTTGCAAGTAATACTGAAGACTTTGATTGACATGTTCAGGTGTGTTTAATTAGGGTTGGAGCTAAACTCAGGACTGTGGCCCTCCAGGACCAGGAATGCCCACCCCTGTTTTAGATGCCGCATTTGTATATCTTAATATTGTGTTCTTTTAAGCTGAACCATTGGTTCATTGTTAATCTGCTTTTTTTCATCTTGTAAAATAGATTATAAGAGCTCACCCAAGGTTGGGAGCTTTTCCAACCGCTCATGGACTCCACGTTACAACCAACCAGATCCACCTCAACCCCCACCGGATTATCAACATAATGTTTACATTCCAGGGACACCATCTACACAATGTACGCTTAAGTTAGCTAACAATGCTGACATCGAAGTCTACAGCTCGTTCTCAACTTTTGGAAAGAAGATAAAGCTTATGCCAAACAATAACCAACAAGAGGATGCAGTAATAACCAATGATTTTTTCAAGTAATATTTTAAAAACCTGAATTTATCACACACTGAAAAAAATGATTCATTGAATTTAATAAAATTTTTTAAGGTAAGTGGTTGCAATCAATTTATTTAAGCTACATTTAAACAAAAGGTTTATATTTTATTTTACTTTACTAAACTTTTTTGTTTAAATGTAGCTTAATTAAATTGATTGCAACCACTTACCTTAAAAAAATTTATTAAATTCAATTAATAATTTTTTTCAGTGCATGAAAGCATTTCCTGTATAGAAATAGTGCGTTTTAATTGAATTGTACTGTATACTTTAGCTTCATAATTGTCAAAAAAATATAACTAAATATTTATTATTTTTATATTATTATTATTATAATTGTTTGTCAGGCATTTTGAAAAATCTCTGGAACGTAAACAAGTGGTTGCTTAACTGTAGCCTAATTTATTTTTAAGAATAGGCAATAGTTATTATTTTCCAGTTCTATACCTGTTGTTCTTTATGTACAAAATCGTTTAATAATAAATGTTATTTTTATTAAAAGAGTATTTTATATTTAACCTCCTAAGACTTGGATGTTCACATACATGGACATCAAAATGTTCTTTTTTTTTGCACCATAATACTTAATTGTGTGTAACTGGAACCTGTTGTACACAAACGTGGACAATTACACTGCTTCATGTTCAAAGAAAAATATTTGGTCATTGTTTTTATTAGTTCTAACCCCAAAATAGCTGTAAGAAATCTGAAATTAAACGACAAACCAAAATGTGTCACTGTCCGTGGTGCTGAACTCACTTTAGGTTAAATGATGTCCAACAATTCCACACTGCTTAGTCAATTTTTTTTTTCGTTAATGTACAGCAAAATAACACTCTACATGTTTGGTTTAATGAGAACCCGTCAGTAAGGACGTAAACAATGATGATTTCACAGTATTTCAAAATAAAAGTCAACGTGCAGTGCAAAACGGAACATTTTTTATAAATACGATTTTTATATATTTTAGGTTAACTTTAATGTTCACATGATGTCTCTGCACTGCTGTAAATCACTTTTAAAAGCAGACAAGTGAGCACGTGCAGTAGATACACATGCCATTATGCTGCTTTCATGAAGCTGTTGGACAGCATCAGCCCTGCCTGAGCCGATGTGTGATATTTGGAGGTCTTTATTGATGAAATCCACAGCACGGCGCTATTGGATTCTCTTAAGACACAACATACTCGCTGAGCTCGATTTATGACAAACAAAATGTCAGTAAATGTAATCTTTCGACCTTTTATTTCTAATAGCTTCCGTTGCATTTTACGTTAGAACCTGAGACACTGCGCTGGCATTCACTGTTTCTGCGCTCTGCAATGGAGCCGCAACCAAGCGCGCTTTGGAGCAGGCGGCACCTCTGCCTTGTTGTCCTCTCGGCTATGTGGACTGTCGCCTTATCTATAACAAGATACTCCATTCCTGAAGAAATTCCTGTGGGCTCCGTGGTTGCAAACATTGCCAACGATTTGGGCCTTGACGCGCACAGCCTCGCGGAGCGCAAGGTAAAGCTGGACTATATTCATAGTAAAAAATACCTAGAAATAAATAAAACCACCGGGGAGCTGTTCATTGCTGAAAAAATAGACAGGGAGAATTTGTGCCCGGCCAAGACATCCTCATTTTGTTTTCTAAAGATGGATGTGATTATTGAAAGTCCGATCCGCATCTTTAATATCGAATTGGAAATTATGGACATAAATGACAATGCGCCTCAATTTAGGAGGGAGAGGATACCGCTCGACATTTCGGAATCGGCCACCCCCGGGGAGAGGTTTTCTTTAACCAATGCAGTGGACGCCGATGTCGGGGAGAACTCCATAGAGACCTATTATCTAACTGAGAGTGACAAGTTTACCATTGAAATTCAGTCTGGAAGTGACGGAACAAAATACGTTGACCTGGTACTAAAAGCGAGTTTGGATAGAGAAAAGCAAGCTGTGCATACGTTAACGCTTACTGCTGTGGATGGTGGCACACCTGCGCGTTCAGGTACAGCAAGTATTATCATACAAGTGTTGGATAGCAACGATAACGCGCCACAGTTTGATCTCCAAGTGTACTCGGTCGATCTAATTGAAAACGCACCGGTTGGGACACTTATAATGCAGCTGAATGCAACAGATTTGGACCAGGGTACGAACGCAGAGATCACATATTCGTTTACTTTATATACATCTGAGAAAACACAGGAGAAGTTCTCTTTGGATCCCAGCAGTGGAGAAATAAGAGTAAAGGATGTGATTGATTTTGAAGAAGTTAAAAGCTTTGAAATGTATGTTGAAGCCAAAGACAAGGCTTTAACTCCCCTGTCTGCTCAATGTAAAATTTTAGTATTCATCACTGATCTAAATGACAACTATCCTGAAATTACTATAAAATCTTTTCAAGGTGCAATTAAAGAAAGTGACCCTATAGGAACAGTAATAGCTGTCATCAGTATGAGTGATAGAGACTCCGGAGACAATGGCAAACTTCTTCTCTCCATCAATAATGCTGAGGTGTTACCTTTTGCACTGAACAAGTCATCCGAGGACTTTTTCGCCCTTATGGTTACAGAGACACTGGACCGTGAGAAAATCTCTAAATATGATATCATACTCCACGTGACTGACAGAGGAACTCCACCCTTGACTGATAATGAAATAATCAGTATTGAAATTCTGGATGTCAATGATAACGCACCCGTGTTTTCCCAAACCCTCTACACTATCCATTTAATGGAAAACAATGAACCTGGGGATTTGTTAGCCTCTCTCAGTGCTCACGATCCAGACCTACACGAAAACCAGTATCTTGTTTACGTCATCATCGAAAAGGAGATTGCCAACACGTCAATGTCCATGCTGTTTTCCATCAACCCAGAGAATGGCAACCTTTACGCTTTACGCACGTTCGACTACGAAAGGGAGAAGGAGTTTTTATTTCATATCGAAGCAAGAGACTCAGGGGTCCCTCCACTTAGCAGCAACGTGACTGTACACATCATCATCCTGGACCAAAATGACAACACCCCGCTCATAGTTTCACCATGGCGTCCACAGGGTGCTGTGATTGAGGAAATAATCCCAAGGTCATCCGATAAAGGATCCCTGGTCACCAAAGTGATCGCATTGGACGCTGACTCGATGCAGAACTCTCGTATAACATATCAGTTTTTGCAGATCACCGACACTACGCTGTTCAGCCTCGATCAGTACAATGGTGAGATTCGAACCACACGCATGTTCAGCTACAGGGACCCCAGACATCAACGACTGGTTGTCATAGCCAGAGACAACGGAGAACCTCCTCACTCAGCCACGGTGACCATCAAGGTCTCCACGGTGGAGCAAGTAGTGACACATTTTACAGAAACCACAGAGGTGCCGATCGAATATGACCTGTTCACAGATTTAAACTTGTATTTGTTGATCGGTCTGGGCTCGGTGTTGTTTTTGTTACTCATAACGGTTCTGGTCATCATCGTGCTAAAATGTCAAGAACCCAAACATTCGAAAGCGACTCCTCAGGGAAGGAACAGCATCGTTAGCCAGAGGAACTCAACCATTGCTGACTCTACTCTTATTTCCAGTGATGCCTATTGGTACAGTCTGTTTCTGGCAGAGACTAGAAAAGGAAACGTGGTCGTACGACAGCCCCTCCCTAATGGGGCGGGGTTTATCGTGTCAAGTATCCCAGGAAGTGCTGCTCTTACCGAGACCAGTGCATCAAGATCTTCCACATTACAGGTATGGTCATACATCTCCATCACCTTAAAAATATGAGAATGCACTTCATTTGGATTAGACATCGATATACCCGACTGCATGCTCGCGAAATTAGACTTATGAGGTGTCATGAAACATTTTGGTAAAAAAAGTAAATGCAAAGTAAGAGCATCAAAATGAGAAGCATACAGTTACAAACATCTCTTCATGTACTATTTTGCACATGATTTCAAATAACATCATACGGACCAATTTTTTCCCCCACATTTAAGGGAAACATTTTCATTACTGCAACGTGTCCATGACTGGATTTTGGTTCTTTGACATGGAAATATTTATAAATAAAAAATCTAAAAAATAAAAATCTTCAGTGCATGTTATACTACTTTAAACATTTACAGTAAAGAAACATGTGCTATTTGGTGATCATTGATAAATGTAGAGACAATAATAAGGAATATAAATGTGTCCAAGAAAAATTTTCTCATCCTCCGCAACAATTTTCAATCATTGTTTAAGCCCTCAAGAACTAACATTTAAAAAAAAAAATGTGTTGCAAGGGACATAATTGACTGTGACACTCAAGATGGCTACCAGGAAAGCAGTTTTTTATATTTTCTCTCCAGATAAAAGTTGAAATTTTGTTTGTCATAGTACCTAGACAAATTTTTTGTTCTCATTACCGAAACATGAGTTTGTAAATGCATATATTTAATGGAATATCCTGTTGCGGTAGGCTAATGATATTTTTTGATAATGATAATCTAAAAAATTTAAATAATTCTTTAGGAAATATTTTTTAAATCCTCTAAAAATAATGAGTATAGTAAGTTCAGACCTTAATCTTATATGTGCAAAAAAATAAAAAATAAATGCTTCAAGGGCTTTTTAAAAAAAATCTGATGCTGGACACCTTCTAAGTCTGGTTCTCGTGAGAATTACCCATTTGCTAAAAATCATCCTTTTAATCACCAAAGTAATTTCAAAAATTGCTAAAAATGTTGTAAGAATTGGTATATCATCACTTGCTTACAAATCAACTTGGTCCATGTGTCCAAATATTGTGCATAGTTATGTGCATACTTTAAATGCATACACAAACATCAGTAAAGAGATCTGTCTCTGATATTTATAATACATAGTGTGTGTCTATATTTGTAAGTGGTAAAAAAATGTGATAAGCAGTGACAGAAGTGTGAGACAAATCCACTGCTGCAATACATAAGGTTTATTTAAAGGGGTAGTTCACCCAAAAATGAAAATTCTGTCATGATTTCCTCCCTCTCATGTTGTTACAAACCAGTTTAAATTTATTTATTCTGCATTTTTAGGGAACAAATGATCCAGTGCACTCGAAGGATTTTGCAATTGAGATTGAGCCCTTACTTTAAACTGATGATTAATCATGTTTTTTGTTTGTCAACAGGAATCAAGCAGTGATTTACCATGATCTGGACAGCTGGATCTTCTGCCAGGCTCACTATCTGCAAGAAAAGATTAATACAATTAAGTTTTACTGTTATTTCAAGACAAGACAGTGTCAAACATTAATATCTTATTGAGCATGAGTTTGCATGGCTATAGGGCAAAAACGGATGGACCTTCTTAATTTTTAAGATTTCTAAACTGACTCAAGGACAACGTGATACTTCCTGACTACATGAGGAACAGAACTGATTCACAGTGAAAAGCATCATGTTTATTCATTTTGGACTACTACATATTGATGGTTCCAGCAAGACATGAAATGCAAAAACAGTTTAAAAAAAGCTAAGAATGTATTAAATGTTCTGGAAATATGTGTATTTTTCGTGTATTGTCAGAAAAATGGTCAAAAGTGGTCCCTAACAGTCACTTAGGTTCAGATGGTATACATTTGGTACCAATATGTACCTTTGAGGTACTATTATGAACTCTTTAGGTGTACATTTTGAAAGGGTACCGTCCTATTGACAGCTGGGGACCATTTCTATGACAATGTGGTGACAAGAAAGCTGTGATCTGATGAGCACAATCTAATCAGTCAGGCATTGCCTATACCTCAAAAACTTGGTTTGACAGGTGTGTGGTGCACATACAGTGTATAGATGAATATTTTTTACTGCTGTCAACCAAATGAACTCTGCCAAGATGATTTTGAAGTATCCTAGACAAATACTAGAAACCGTAGTATTTACATCAGGATGGCAACTGCCGTGATTTCCCACATCATTTCACCGAAAAGCAGGAAGACAACACATTACTCAGTGTAAAAAACAATCTGTTTATGTGTTGGGGGCTCATCACATTACCTACAGTATCTACCTTCTTTTGAGATATGTGTAGCCAGTTCTACAATATTATCTTGCCACAAACAGGAATTAACAATAATATTATTAGTATTAATAATAATAATAATAATGAAACCATTTTTCTTTTTTCTACAAGAAGTCTACTATAACCTTGCTATTCAATGTAATTTTTGGCTTTGTTTACTGGAGTGTTTTTTATTGTTTTGTATTACAAAACGAATCTTTAATGCTGCTTTTATGAGTGAAATGTTTTAAGCGTTCTAAGCATTTTAAGCTTGTATTATTGCTAGTATAGGTAGTTTCATTATATTATTAAGAAGATGCAGATTTTCCAGATAGCAGACGACTCCACGCCGGATCCACACCGGAGCTGCCGACTTTGATGCAGATCTGGCCCGAAGTCGTCTTTTGTCTGGGATACAATAACAGAAATAAAAATTGTGATATCAAAGCTATTAAAACTTCCTAGAGAAAAGAGGTGTACAAGAGAAAACTGTAGGAATATAGATCACCTGAGACATGTGAATTGTATTTAAATGGAAATAGTGCTTGCTGGTGACCACAAAAAAGAAACCAGCCACTACCAGCACACATTTTTTATTCTGTTCCTCGGATTACATTTCTAAAATATGGCAACCCACATTTGAGTACCTGGCAGCAGCGTGTAGCATTAAAGATAAATGACACAAGTAAAAAAAAATGCTGCATGCTGTTTGCTTTAGGGTGGGGAAATAAAACGTGCCTGGAACTATGAGTGACCTTAAGGTAAAAATTGTTTTCTCAGCCATCTGAAATAAAGGTTATTATAGAAAGCCACAAACAATATTCGTTTCTTATGGAACAAACAGCTGGTGAATAGATAGATAGTTCATTTTTTTTACATGATAATGTTTACAATTTCACCGACATCTGCTGTTTTCCATTTCAGTATTTGTATTTACTTTTTGTTGCCTTATTTGCAAAACGTCCTTATGCAACAAGTAACCAATGCCTTTGTGTCCTTTTTGGACTCTATGATTTGTCCTTTGCTTGTAAATACAGCAATGTGAATAAAAGCTTTTACAGTACATCTCTGGACTGTCAGATTGTCAGGTGGAGAGTGAGTTGAGTGTATGTGGCAAATCAAGGATAAATGTCAAAACAAACCACACATTTTATTGGTGCTGAGCTAGGCAACACTGTCTCCATAGAAACGGTCACCATGACAACATCTCTTCAGATTTGAAGACCCCCCCCCCCCCCTCTCTCTCTCTCTTTATCAAACACATATACAAATGCAGATTTTAGACTGATACATTTTTGTATCGTTTTTGTAACATAACACATTGATGTTCAATCGATCAAAAACTTTGTATAAATATATTTAAAGGAATATTCCATTTTCTTAAAAGAAAAATCCAGATAATTTACTCACCACCATGTCATCCAAAATGTTGATGTCTTTCTTTGTTCAGTCGAGAAGAAATTATGTTTTTTGAGGAAAACATTGCAGGATTTTTCTCATTTTGATGGACTTTAATAGAGCCCAACATTTGGTGCTTGACTCAACACTTGGCAGTTTTTTTCAACGGAGTTTCAAAGGACTATGGGCGATCCCGGGCGAGGCATGGGGGTCTTGTCTGGCGAAACGATTGTCATTTTTGACAAGAAGAAAAAAAATGCTCTCCTAAACCACAACTTTTCGTCTAGGTCCGGTCCAGCGCGACATAACGTAAATGCGTAGTGACGTAGGGAGGTCACGTGTTACATAAAACGCAAATTTGCAGACCATTGTAAACAATAAACTGACACAAAGACATTAATTAGTATCAGTTGACATACAACAACGTCGGAACGGTCCTCTTTCAACACACTTGTAAACACTGGGGCGGAGTTTCGCGTTCGTCCTCTGTGACCTTGACGTCATGACGTATTGCGTGGGGTCACACTGGCGCATCACGACCGGATCTAGACGAGAAGTTGTGGTTTAAAAGTGGATATTTTTTATTTTTCCTGTCAAAAATGACAATCGTTTCACTAGATAAGACCCTTGTGCCTCGTTGGGGATTGTTTGTGGTCCTTTGAAACTCTGTTGAAAAGAGCTGTTGCGTGTTGAGTAAAGTATTAAATGTTGGGCTCTATTAAAGTCCATTAAAATGAGAAAAATCCTGCAATGTTTTCATCAAAAATCATAATTTCTTCTCGACTGAACAAAGAAAGACATCAACATTTTGGATGACATGGTGGTGAGTAAATTATCTGGATTTTCTTTTAAGAAAATGGAATATTCCTTTAAGAACAAACATAAACATGCATTCAATTAAATCAAATTTCAGGCACATTTAAAGGGAAAGAGTTTATTATTTACTATAATTAATATATAAAATAAAACAGACCTGATGAGACCCTTTTAAAATGAACACATCACACAGTTGCACTGAATTGTGCTGAATGTTGAAGCACTAGCAGGGCTGTAGTATCTGATTGTATATTGCTGTACATTGGCCCTGACCTTTTAACAATACAGGTTGTGAAAACCCCTTCTTGTATAATTTACCTATGTCACCCAGCGTGTAATAATGATTCATTGCTTCTTTGGACACTTCAACGATGTTGCATTGGGTTGAGCAGCAGGTATATGTGTAACACTCCTCTCTGCCACAAGTGGGGCCTGTTTAGCAAAGAATTATTGTTACCTTTTTTGACTTTATATATTTTAAAAATTTTTTTACAATATATATATATATATATATATATATATATATATATATATGATTGTAAAATTGATAAAAAAATGGATAGACTTGACAAACCAGTGTGCAGAACTGAGCAGTAGCCACAGACACGCTCAAGTTGGTCTGTGGCTACAGGCACGAAACTAATAGTTCTTCATTTTAACTTCTCCATTAAATTCAACTCATACTAAATCTCAAACACATAGAAGTAATCATGCAGTAATCATACAATCACATTTTAATAATAAGAACAAATAATTTTGCCTTAATCACACTTTACCGAAAATGTGTTTTAGCTGAAACATCTCATTACTACACTCTTTTTGAAAAAAGATACAAAAGACATCACTGGGATGGTATACCTTTTAAAAGATCCTAATATATACCATTTTGTATAGATGGGTACCTTTGAGGTATACCAATATGCAACTTTTAGGTACAAAAGTGTACTTTTTCAATAATACAAACCCCAGTAAATTCCACAGATGTGTTTTCCCAGCTGTTTTGCATGTTGGTTTCAAATGAAGAGTTTAGTACTGCAACATTTGTCATTTTTTGTAATTTTGTAATTTGAAGATGTTTCAGTGTTCCCTTTAGGTGTGCAATAGTTGAAGGGAGATTCTTACTGAAACACTGTAAAAAATTTGCTGTAATTTTGCAGCTGGTTGCCAGTAACTTACTGTAGAAGATGAATTCAAAAAAAATTCATGTTCATTTAACTTCGAACAAAATGTTGCCAGTAAATAACATAAATGTAAAATCTACGGTAAGTTACCGGCAGCTAGTTGCCAGTAATACCCAGTAATACTGTAATTTCTACAGAAATTTTTTACAGTGAAGTTATTTTCAAACATGTGTTGTCATTGCATTAATATGTTCCAGAATTTATTGGTTTATATGCCTTTAAAAATGTATTGAATTACAAGTAAGTATGTCTGTATTTGTTTAGTTTTACAGACTTTACAGAGTAACGTGTCAAACATCTTTTTTATCTGTTTTTCACACAACTAAACCACAAAACTAAACCATCTCAATGTTGAGTGCGAGATAAGTTTATTAAAAACAGGTTTTGCAAAGTCTACAAATTTATGAACACGTTTTCATCTTCATCTGTCATACAAGATTTTTAAAATCATTAGGTGGAATAGCAAAAAAAAAAAAGGAGAATCCTGGATGACATTAGGGTAGAAAAAAAATAGTAATAAAGCATTTAATTTTTAAACTGCACATTCACAATTAAAAAAATATCTTTGTCTCACAGTAAAATGTGTTTTAAATAAAATGTCAGACCTGGCTTTATCACTTACTATGCAGTCAGCAAAACGCTGTCAATTTAAAAAGACCAAACATTTTCAAACAATAATAATGCAAGCAATTACACTACAAACAGCACATTTACAAATTTGTCAACCTAAAAAAGTAACTATATATATGCTTATCAGAAATAGATGTAAACTGGATTGAAACTCCCAGACATTATTGTCACAGAAATAATCACTATAGGATGTGCATTTTGCATTAACCCACATCTCACCATCTCACATTTTGTTATCCACAGGTTAAGAGGCCCAGCACAGTACAAAAGAGTCTTATTTTCACAAATGTCCCTTCATTATTTAACAAATTTGACTGACGTTCACTCTAAAACCCTCTAAGTTATCTCATTGTTAAAGGAGGTAGTGACTTTGGCATCTGAGCTCTTCATATACACTCATGGGCCCAGAATGTTTGTTTTGGCTTGCGCAAAAGCAGTTGCAATAAAGCAAAATATCGGTGATAGATTTTAGCCATCATACTATTTCGAATGTCAAAACTAGAGCCACAGAATCAACTCCCAGATACACTCTTAGAACAGGTGTGTTAAAAACAACACATAAGTGTTAACTCTGGCACAATGCATTTAGTGTGAATCCACACATCTCTGTGTTATTATTGAAAGAACACATTTTGTGTCACTTTTATCACAAATCGTGTTTTATTTGAACACAAAATCAACACAAAATGACACATAATGATGTGGAATTACACAAGCTTAACATAAAAAGTTGTGTAAAAAATTAACACATCTTTCTAAGAGTGTATCTATTCTTCACAACCCTGCACCTGACTAATACACTACACCAATAACGATGCCATCTTTCAGTGATGTGGAGACTTAAAAGCTTTAAAGTAAAGTTTTGCCTAGCAGTTCCCAATTCTTTAGTGAATATGGGACTATCGGGTGTTAATGTTGCCATAAGTACTATTGGCTAGTAACACTGTTGTGGTGTCGGTATTGTTTTGTAACTTCTTTGTGAGTCGTGCTTTCTCAGTTTGTAACTGGTCTCTCTTGACTGTGAGATTATAATTTTCAGTTTGTAACTGGTCTCTCTTGACTGTGAGATTATAATTTTCAGTTTGTAACTGGTCTCTCTTGACTGTGAGATTAATAATCTCAGTTTGTAACTGATCTCTCTTGATTGTGAGATTAATATTCTCAGTTTGTAACTGATCTCTCTCAACTGTGAGATTAATATTCCAAGTATCTCTTACATTTGTTAATTTGTTGTTTTTGAATTGACACTGGACATTGGTCTGCACACACACCACCAGGAGAAGAACGCACAGCAGACCCAAACACACTGTAGCTGCTTTGTAGCTTCTCATCCACAAACATTCACTTCCTAGAAATGTCAGATAGAAAGAAATAGACTTAGTACCTTAAAGGGATTGTTCACCTTAAAATGAAAATTCATCATCAATTACTCATCCTAATGATGTTTTAAATCTGTATGTATTTATTTTTTCTGATGAACACAAAAGAAGATATTTTGAGAAATTATGGTAAACACAAAGCAGATAGTGACCATTGACTTCCATAGTAGGAAAAAAATATTTTGGAAGTATTGAGATAAATGATGAGGAAAATATTTTGATAAATGTTGGTAAGCACACAGTTGACGGTACCCATTAAATTCCATCATATTTTTTAATTCCTACTATGGAAGTCAATGGTCACTATCTGCTGTGTGTCAACCATCATTTCTCAAAATGTCTTTTTTGTTATCATCAGAAAAAATAAATTCATACAGGTTTAGAACAACATGATGACAGAATTTTCATTTTAAGGTGAACTATCCCTTTAACTGTTTTTACTTGTTCCTCTTAAAATATTTAAATATTTGATCCAGTATCATGAAATGAGTCTTATTACCTGTTAGGTTTCTCCTGCTGTCTGAGTCTTCTGTTCCTGTATGAAAATCATAACAGTTTACAGTCTCTGAGTTGGCATAGATATGCATCTCCTCTTTATCTTCTCTGTGTATCTTCTGTGGCCCAAGAATGCTCATGTTGACAAAAGTACCTTCAGACATCTCTGATCTCTTAGAGGGAATATTGCAAATGATGAATGTTGTTCTTTTGGGGTTTAATAAATAGTGTCCCACCCCGGAAGGCACGCCCATGGATTGCCCACAGTCTTCTCTGATGCATATTTTAAACATAACTGAAAAATGCTTTTTCAATAGTAAATATTTATCCAAACATTTATAAAAAAAGAAATTGTAAAATGATGACACAGTTTTCAGCCATTTACTACAACAGAACAGAAAAATAGAGAAACAGCTAAATACCAGAAGAAGAGAATTTACACGGTTATCACATTAATGGAGTATGTAGATGAATGAATTTACCATATGCAAATATACAACACTTATATTACAAAAGCAAACACAACAGCATGTCCTCATACATTATTTCAAAAGCCTTAAATATCTTCATGAAATAAGCATAATCATTACACTGCTCTAATGCTGCATGCTCTTTCTATAGTGATTTAACATAAGCTTTGAGATGGATACAGCTTTGTCCAATTCATGTACTGAATATTGCATGACTCACTGAAATGCAAATTCTTTCTTGACATTTGATATTCGGTCTCTATCAGTTAAAAAAACCTACTAAAAAAATTATAAACATTTTCAGTTTTTTTAAGTGCAAACTTATTTTCCCCACTGTTCATCACTTAATTGCTTATCTAACTTGAGTTACAAATTGATTTTGTGTTTAAGAATAGAAATGAATATATATAAAATGTCACTGTTTTAACGTTAAAAATGGTAAAAAATTCGCAGAATTGTTTTCTGTGAAACCTCAAAATGAAACCATCACAATGTGTGAAGTTCAAGATCATGCAACAGCAAAATGTTAACTACAAAATAAGTTAGGAAGTAAATCATTCAAATATGTTTGCATTTTTGGGTTAGAAGTACAGCTTAAATATAGACACATACACTGTAAATAAAATGCAGCATTTTTGTCAAATCATGCTACTTTAACTTACAAAATTAAGCTAAACAACTTCAACTATAGTTTTTATAAGTTATGTCAACTATTTACAGGTTAAATCTTAAAATAGTAATTTGGTAGTATAAATAGTAAAATTAAGTTGTTTTTACTTTATGCTGCTTTTTTCAGTGTATGAGTTCTGAATTGGTTTTGCCTGTCAGCCTGTATATGTTCATTACACAGTGCCTTGTCACATTAAAAAAGTCACACCAGTTTTTCACATCGGTTTTACAAAACCACTCATAAAATAAAACCATCTCAATGTGTGAATTTGAAGACATTCACAATAAATATGCTTTTGTCTGACACAAAGTCTTTTTGTATGTCACGAAACCCCAAGCTGTGAGCACATTGAGGGCCTAATGTTGTTAAAGGCACAGATGAAAGGCTCAAAAACTGCATGTGACTTGATCCATCTTAATTCTTTATCCTATATCAGATATAAAGCTCGGTGACTATATTTAGCACCAGATGATGTAGATAAAGTCCATTTATCATTTTTTCCATTTGTCATTGTATATATTTGTGTGCTCACATAAATTAGCATGCCATTTTTTATTAAATCATTTAAAGTTGTTTCATTGTTTCATAATGAAAGTCGAGATATGCGTGTACAATCTATGAATTCTGTATTGGTATTGCATGGACTAAAAATTCTGCATAGTCTTTAAATGTGCTGCATAGTATTTATGTGTTGTCAGTATTAAAAGTGGCACTAGTGGGGGCTATTTAACAAGCTTCTGGTTGAAAAGAGGGCTGGCCTCTTAAACTAAAGCTACAAATGTAGATGAAATAAAAAGCATAAGAGGAACAGTCCTTTTCTATAGAGTAATAACATCTCTGTATAGAGTTACTCAATGTAAGAATTCATAAGATTTTTATTACTTATTATCTGTTAGCAGTCATACTGTGCATATGATGTTTGTGTAAATATGTGTCGATTTATTTTGCTTTGTCATCATGTACCATTTTTGGCCATCATGTGATATATGTAATCACGTGACCTCATTTTAGTGTAAAGTAGCCTATAGTTTACCTTTTGTTATAATGTGTAGTCCATGTATTTTTTGGTTCATAAAGACCCTTGGACATGTTTTTAAACTTGATGATTAATAACAGTGGTCTGCTTATTAAAATAAAATACCCAGACAATGTTTTATTTTTTTTGTTGTTGCAACTAAACATGGTGCCCGAAGACACTTAGCGGTTAAATGTTGGTTTACGCATTGAATAGGAACATATCAGTACGTCGGTTTCTTTAATTTAAGATTTTTGATCATGCATCTTTATTTTTCCAATTACACTTTAGAAAAATGGTGCTAAATAATACTAAAAACTTGTAATAATAGGGGAACCATTCTAAGTGCTGTATAACCATAAGTGGTGCCAAAGCATGACTAAAGCACCACTTAGCACAATATGGTTCTTCACAGGTGCTACATATGTGATGTTAAGCACTAAATTGGTTCCCCTATGATTAAGAGCCAGTGAACCACTTTTAGTGCTATGTTTTACAATTTCTTTAGAGTGTACAATTTATGGCAAATAGTAGAACAATGGCACAGTTCGGTGTATATTTGAAAGCTATTTATGTTTGCCCACTTTTTGGGCTAATAATTATCTTCATGCACTAAGGTGCATTTATAAAATGTATATTATCTGAAAATCCAGACGCAAGGTTTTATCATTTTGTCTTCTACAAAACTCTTTATTTACCTTGCATCGCCACATGGTGGCACAATCTACTAAAAAATTAAATAGTCGTGTTTCTGCTTTGCTCCTCCTTTTACGCACCGAGGAGCTGAGCGTTGCGCTTAATGTCGCGGGCGCGTTAGGGAAATCAAGGCGGAACATTGCTCTCGTTGTCCAAACCTTAAATTGCCAAAAAGCTGAGGGTCCACAAACAACGAACTATAATAATATAATGGCATCGTTGAAAAGGGCAACGTGTGTATGGATTATCTCTGCATATTTACTGACATGTCTAGCCGAGAATGTGATGTCGAGACAAATTGTTTATACGGTGTCTGAAGAGGTGAGCCCAGGAACATTTGTTGGAAATCTAGCCAAGGATTTAAATCTAAAAGTGGATGACCTGGAATCACGAGGATTTAGGATCGTTTCCGGTTCGTCAAGGAATCATTTTGCTATGAACTTTAAAACTGGGGCTCTTTATGTACAAGAGACAATGGACAGGGAACAGTTGTGCCCCAATGTTAACACGTGTACAGTAAGCTTAGAGGCTATTGTTAATAATCCTTTACATGTTTACAGCATAGAAGTGAAGCTGTTGGATATCAACGACAACTCTCCTCTTTTCCCAGAAAAATCTCAGCTTATCCGTATATCTGAGCTGTCATTACCCGGAACAAAATTCCCTCTGCTAAGCGCGGAAGATCTAGATGTTGGAAGCAATTCGGTTACCACCTACAAAGTATCCAACAATCCATATTTCATCCTGGAGGTGAACATAGAGGCAGATGGTCCTGCACCCGAGCTGGTTTTGCAAAAAGCTCTGGACAGAGAGAAACAGTCTACGGTCCATCTGATTTTAACTGCTATTGATGGTGGAAAACCTTCACGTTCCGGCACAACAAATGTTATTGTTACCGTTTTAGATGCAAATGATAACGCGCCGGTTTTTGCCAGGACCATGTACAAAGTGCAGGTCTTAGAAAACGTACCAATTGGCACCACTGTGCTAAAGCTGAATGCCACTGATCCCGATGAAGGCCTTAACGGCGAAATTGTGTACAGTTTAAAACAAGGACAAAAGGGAATCGCAGACAAGTTCGCCGTCAATAACAGCACAGGTGAAATATCAGTTATTGGCATTTTGGATTATGAGGAAGTTACTGCATATGAGATCCGCGTGGAGGCCTGGGATAAGGGCAGTAGTCCGCTTGCATCTCATTGCAAAGTGCTTGTTGAGATCACGGACGTCAACGACAATGCACCAGACATTACGCTTTCTTCATTGCTTGACAATGTAAGTGAGGATGCAAAACAAGGCACTGTAATCGCCTTCATCACGGTTCAAGACAGAGATGCAGGTAAAAATGGAAAGGTGTATTGTTCCATTCCTCAAAACACCCCTTTTGTGTTAGAGTCCACACAAGGGAAATATTTCTCGCTTGTTTTAAGCAAAACACTTGATAGAGAAGAAACGGAACTGTACAATATTTCAATTACAGCTACGGATGAAGGCACCCCGCCTCTATCCAGCACCGCTGTAATTGCCATTCATGTCTCTGATGTGAACGACAACGCACCTCTATTTCAGAATTCAATGATCAATGTTTATGTTAAAGAAAACAGCCCACCAGGTATTCAAATAGCAGCTGTTTCTGCACGAGATAATGACTTTGGTAAAAATGCTCAAGTGACTTATTCATTACTTGACAGTTCCAGCATGCATTACTCGACATCCATAAGCATAAACTCTGTGACTGGTGAGATATACAGCATGCAAACTTTTAACTATGAGCAAGTAAAATCCCTACAGTTTTACGTTCAGGCGACAGATTCTGGTGTTCCTCCTCTGAGCAGTAATGTTACTGTAAATGTTTTTATACTGGATGAAAATGACAATAGTCCAGTTATTTTACAACCATATTCTGAACCTGGATCAGTAAATACTGAGAATATTCCTTACTCAGCTGAAGCGGGTTACTTTGTGGCCAAGATCAGAGCTGTTGATGCTGACTCTGGATATAACGCACTTCTGTCGTATCACTTAACTGAACCCAAAGGAACGAATCTATTCCGAATCGGTACCAACAGTGGAGAAATAAAAACCAGGAGACGAATGAGTGACAATGACTTAAAAACTCACCCACTTATCATTACAGTGTCTGATAATGGAGAGCCATCACTTTCAGCAACTATGTCTATGGATGTTGTGGTTATGGAGAGTATGGAGGACATACAAACATCGTTCAGACAAGTTCCAGTTAAAGAGGAGAGTTTTTCAGATCTGAATCTTTATCTGCTCATCGCTATTGTCTCAGTGTCAGTCATCTTTTTACTGAGTCTCATTGGTTTGATAGCAGCTAAATGCTACAGGACAGACGGGAGTTTCAGTCAGTATTGCGCTCCAGTGATCAGCACGCATCCAGACGGGAGCTGGTCTTACTCCAAATCTACGCAACAGTATGATGTGTGTTTCAGTTCAGACACAATGAAGAGTGACGTAGTAGTTTTTCCATCACCATTTCCACCAGCAGATGCAGAACTGATCAGCATTAATAGTGGAGATACGTTTACGCGCACCCAAACTCTTCCTACCTCAGAAAAGGTAAGACATTGGTTATTGCTATTATTCTTAATTTAAATAATAATGTTAGCAAACTGATTTTTTTTGTCTCTCATAACTACATTTATTTCTGGGATGCGTTTAAAATATAATATATATATATTATATATATATTTTTTTTTCTGCACCATCCATTACATTACAATATTTCAGCACAATATTATGCTATTCATACGAGGTGACTAATTCTTTGTACGACCTATTTCGTTCGATTAGTACGATTTTCTTTCGCTTCTGTGAAGTTAGGTTTAGATGTGCAGTATTTTTCTCTAACAATCGTACATTTTGGAACGATTAAATTCGTACGAGTTCATACGAATTAGCCAACTTGTAAAAGACGTAGCCTACGTATCCCAGAATTTCAGAACCTTTGATTGGACAGCGACAAGGTCATTGTTTTAGTTCAACCCTATATCACGCAAATACGTGACTATTTCACGTATGGACCAACGTGAAAATGGCACGTTTTGCCGGTTTTGAACGTGAGCATGTCACATTTTCTGTTTGTGTCACTTTCACGTTTTGGTTACTCAACTTTTTTGTCCTATTTTCAAACCATTTTCGCTTCGGTTTAGGGTTAGATTTGGTGCTTGTGTTATATGTCACTTTAAGTATTGCTTTATAAAAAAAAAAGATACACTTATTCTTTTATATTTTCTAAACGTTAACCAATTGTCGCCTGACGTTGGGGTTAGAGTTTGTTTAGGTAAGGATGTCATTTTATGTAAATCTAACCCTAAACCGAAGCGACAATTGTAAGAAATTAGGACAAAAAGTTGAGTAACCAAAACGTGAAAGTGACACAAACAGAAAACGTTCAAAACCGGCAAAACGTGACATTTTCACGTTGTATTTGCGTGATATTAGTTATAGTTTCAGTTAACTTGGTATATTTTGTTTAGTGGTCATTTGCTGCCAAACGTGTTTAATAATTATGTGATTTATTTATTATTGGTTATAGATAGTAAACAGTTTTTTTTTTTGTGAAATTTTAGACATTAACGTTTTCTGTGTGGTGTATTTAATATGCTTTACGACAGACTGTGCAAATAAAAAACACCATTGCAGAGTAGGCTATTTGTGAAAAATGCATTGTGTTTTATTTATTAAAATGGTTATTTTTATAATTAAAGCTTTGGTTCTCTTTAAAAGTCTTTATTTCAGTCATGGAGTATTACGTAAAATAAGCTCGTAAAGTATGATGCATGATTACCGTAATCTCAAAAAGTTTATTATAAGAAAAAAATACAAATATGCTCAAAAACGGTTTGCATTAGTAAAAATACTTTATTTGTAACAAACAGGAGATAAATATTTTAAAAAAGTGTGGAAAGTTTAGCACTGGGAGAGCGCTGTAAGGGTTTTGAAAAAGATGAAAATATTTAAATTATTAAAAATTGATTTCATTTTACCATATCCAGAGGTACAAAGTCACCAAATCTACTTACGTTCCAAGCTGGTGAAGCAGATATTATGCCAGCTGATCTGAGCTTCACGCCTTCTAAAGTCCTGTAAACTGTCCTTATTTATGTGCAAGAGACTCAATAATAATCTTTTACATTTTAATCCTTTAATTTATCATATTTAAAAACGTTTGTGTGCTGCTGCGCACCCAGTGTATGTAATATTATGCTTTTCATACTATATAATGCGCTCTTTAAAAAAGACAAAAGAATATTACGTCATTGACTTTAGACTTCAGACCAGGTTTTAGTTGGTCAGTGGAATAGTCTATTTTAGTTGCCTCAAATGTAGCAACGCGCCAACAACAATGCCCCTGAACACACCTCGTTTTTTAAGCCAACACGCATGCATTGCGCGAAGGCCCTGTATGTTGATCGAGTGGATTAGGTTGTCCCAGATGGTAAATTGAGAAACGGGGACTTATTTGTATAATTTGTACTATGTAATTTAGTTTATACATTATTTTGTGTATGCTAAATGAAACAAGGGTGTAGAGTTAGATTCAAGCTATTTTAAGGCATGAATAAATATTTGAGCCAAGGAATAAAATTGTTGTTTGTAGTAGTTGTTGTTGCTGTTTTCTTGTTGTTAATTCAAATTAACAACTCATAATCTTAGACATTTGTAAGCTTTTATATTATATGCTATATATAGGTCTATTTAATTTATTTCAGGTTTATCAGACAAAGGTGTGGAGTTATTTGACATTTCTCATTATCGTAATGTCCTTTGGATCTGAACGCAAAAATATAATTATTTTTTGCAGACCTTTTGGGTAATAGATAAAATAGACAAATGTAAGTAACAAAAAAATCGCATTAATTGCCAGTGTATCTGATGAAAGCCAAATATTTCTTAGGAAATGTATAAGGGTCCATATGAATTGTCCATATGAACTTTATTTTATTCCTGGAAGAACCATTACGTTGACATTCCGGTAGTAACCACGTAGAGGCGATGTTAAACCATGCTATTTAACAGGACTGTTATATCCATCTTATTTGGATAACTCCTCCTTCCAAAGCATTGCTTCTAACCATCATAAAACAGCGTTGTCTTTGGAAACGACAAATCTAACATATACGGATGGCTTGTTTCATTATTTTGCACGAATGATTACTTTAAGTCTGGGTTCTGAGCAAAGATGAAGCAATATATTGGACCCATATGGACTGCGATTTTGATGTTTTATTGTCTGTGGACCTTATGTTCGGGTCAGATTGTATATTCCGTCTCAGAGGAAGTAAATATTGGAACCGTTGTCGGAAATATCGCAAAAGATCTTAACGTCAATGTGCAGGAACTGGAACCCCGTCTCTTTCAGATTGTACACGGAACCAACAAAAGGTATTTTGGGGTGAATTTAAAGACTGGGACTCTGTTTGTGAATAATCGTATTGATCGAGAATCGCTGTGTCCTACTGATCAGAAATGCACAATGGTTATAGAAGCAATGGCTCACAATCCTTTGAGTCTGTTTAGAATAGAAATCAATATAATTGACATCAACGATAACGCGCCATCATTTCCAATTAACAGTCAAATAATAAACATAACAGAAGTGTCCACTGTTGGAGAGAAATTTTCTCTTCCTTTGGCTGAAGACCCGGATTCAGGCAACAATGCAGTTAAAACCTACAGGCTTAGTCCAAACGAACACTTTTCTTTGGATGTGCAGAACGTCGAGCAAAGTGTTACTGTTGAACTTGTACTAATGAAGCCTTTAGACAGAGAGAAACAGCCTGTGATTCATTTAACACTGACTGCTGTTGATGGAGGAAAACCGCCGATGTCTGGAACATTGGATATAATTGTGAATGTCTTGGATGTTAACGACAACTCTCCAGTTTTTAGTAAATCTCTTTACAAAGTGAAAGTGAATGAAAATATTGCTATAGGAACCCAAATTCTCTCCCTGTCCGCCACAGATTTAGACGAGGGCGTAAATGGTGATATTACTTACTCTATTGTTAAGCAAGGGAATGCAAAGGTGGCAGATCTGTTTTCAGTCAATCCTGATAGCGGACTTATAACAGTTAGAGGAGATATTGATTATGAAGAAAATGCTGCTGTTGAATTAAGGGTAGTGGCCAAAGATAAAGGCCAACCACCAAAAAGTTCACAGTGTAAGGTGTTAGTTGAAGTAATTGATGTGAATGACAATGCGCCCGAGCTGATGGTGACTTTGTTGGCAAGCAATATTAAAGAGGATTCAAAAGTCGGAACGGCCGTGGCTTTAATTACAATATCCGATAAAGACGGAGGTAAAAATGGATTAGTGCACTGCAGTATTTTAGGTCACGTACCGTTTAAGATCGAATCATCGTATAAGAACTATTACTCTTTAGTTGTAAGTGGACCACTGGACAGAGAGGACATTGCGCATTATAATATCACTATAACAGCTACGGATGAAGGGACCCCATCACTATCTAGTACAAGCGTTATAACAGTTCACATATCTGATGTTAATGACAACGCGCCGCGCTTTCCCGAACCCGTGATGAACGTGTATTTAAAAGAAAACAGCCCAGCTGGAGCTGTTATAGCAAAAGTTACCGCTGAGGACTCAGATATTTACGAGAATGCTCATATTAAATATACTTTAATTAGCAGAGACAAAACTGCCATTCCATTGATCTCAATGATAGACATAAATACTGAGGCTGGAGAATTGTACAGTAAGCAATCATTTAACTACGAAGAACTGAAGTCATTCCAATTTGAAGTCCATGCAGTCGATTCTGGCGTCCCATCACAAGGCAGCAACTTGACAGTAAATGTTTTAATACTATATGAAAATGACAACAGTCCTGTTATACTGTCGCCATATTCCGAACCTGGATCAGTAAATACTGAGAATATTCCCTATTCAGCTGAAGCGGGTTACTTTGTAGCCAAGATCAGAGCTGTTGATGCTGACTCTGGATATAATGCACTTCTGTCGTATCACTTAACTGAACCCAAAGGAACGAATCTATTCCGAATCGGTACCAACACTGGAGAAATAAAAACCAGGAGACGAATGAGTGACAATGACTTAAAAACTCACCCACTTATCATTACAGTGTCTGATAATGGAGAGCCATCACTTTCAGCAACTATGTCTATGGATGTTGTGGTTATGGAGAGTATGGATGACATACAGACATCGTTCAGACAAGTTCCAGTTAAGGAGGAGAGTTTTTCCGATCTGAATCTTTATCTGCTGATCGCTATTGTTTCAGTGTCAGTCATCTTTTTACTGAGTCTCATTGGTTTGATAGCAGCTAAATGCTACGGGACAGACGGGAGTTTCAGTCAGTATTGCGCTCCAGTGATCAGCACGCATCCAGACGGGAGCTGGTCTTACTCCAAATCCACGCAACAGTATGATGTGTGTTTCAGTTCAGACACAATGAAGAGTGACGTAGTAGTTTTCCCCTCACCATTTCCACCAGCAGATGCAGAACTGATCAGCATTAATAGTGGAGATACTTTTACGCGCACCCAAACTCTTCCTTCAACAGGAACGGTAAGATAGCACTGTTTACTTGATTTTATATTGGCTTTCAAATATTATTAAAGGGTTAGTTACAGTCCTTGATTTTGATTGTTCAATATCTATGATATTTATGATAACCTACAATATAGCTATGGCCATTACACCTGATAAATCTCACTGCGCAGCACCCTCGGCAATGTACACGTACACTCTAAAAAATGCTTGGTTATTTCGCTAAATGAATGTAAATATGAATATATATTGAAATGAATATTATTATTAATTTATTAATTATTATTGCCGTTAACTTGCAAAATGATAAAATAATATTTTCACCATGTGTTTAATTTCGGTTGTTTTATTAATGATGCATGAAAATGGGTTTCATGAACATTCCTTTTTTACCGCTTTTATCGTTTACGTTCACCAAAAACACCTATTATTTAATATGCTAAGATGTTTTCCACTATTCTTTTTTTCCATAAATTTGGTGTTAGTTTGCGTTAACTGCGTGTATGAAATTTGTGTTTGTGTGCAGCCTATGTTTTTATTCAGTTGACACAATAATGAGTTTTCTGTTGATTTTCCCTGCTTCGTTACTGAACTGCTTTTAAAGAATAAAGTGAATTCAGCACCACGGACAGCAACAGTCATATTTAACATTTTTCTTTTTTGCAGTGTTAACGTATTTGTCGAATTGCTCTCCAAACTAATTTTTCTACATCTTATTGATTGTACAGATATGTGTTTTTAGATGTTATGTAGATTGTAACATCTTTACTTTTAATGAAGTTTTGCATTATGTTACAACTCGTTGTCTCCCTACTAACAAAACACGTGGTGGCACTGCAGACCACGACTTTTAGTGAAGTAATGCTCCTCCTTTCTGGGAAAGAACAAGGGAACATGTATTTAATGAGAGGCATGTTAGCAAGACGCATAGTAGGATAGCTTCCGCATCGCAATATGAAATTGTATTAAGATGTAGTTGTACATGATCATTTTTGTTAACACCAGTTTGGGATTTTGCGCAAGCATGGATGGTACAAAATCATATGGCGCCTGGATCGTTTTCTTTCTGTGTTTATTGGAGTCGTCGCATGGCCAGATTGTCTATTCTGTCTCAGAGGAGGTAAAAAAAGGAACAGTGATCGGGAATATAGCAAAAGACCTCAAGATTGGTGCTCCGGAACTAGAATTACGTATGTTTCAGATAATGCCTGGACCTAATGCGAAGTATTTTGATATAAATCTGAAATCGGGGGCCCTGTTTGTCAATGACAGGATTGACCGCGAAGAGTTGTGTGGCACGAGTCAGAAATGTGTATTAAATTTAGAAGCCCTTGCTCAAAATCCTCGCAATGTTTATCGGCTTGAGATCAGAATTTTGGATGTAAACGATCATGCTCCGCTATTTCCGGACAGTACATTGATTGTGAATATTACAGAGGACGCAAGTATGGGGGACAGACTTCCTTTACCAAATGCAAAAGATTTTGATGTTGGCAGCAATTCTCTAAAAGACTACAAACTTAGTATAAATGAATATTTTTCTTTAGATGTTCTTTCCGGACAGCAAAGTATATCAGCTGAGTTAGTACTACAGAAAGCTTTAGACAGAGAAAAACAACCTGTCATTCAGTTATTACTTACAGCTGTTGACGGAGGAAAACCTCCCAAATCTGGAACCTTGAGTATTGTTGTTGACGTGATTGATGTAAACGACAATAAACCCGTGTTCAGCAAACCTTTGTACAAACTTCAACTTAAGGAAAATACAAAAATTGGATTTAAAATAATCTCTCTTTCAGCTACTGATTTGGATGAGGGCATTAACAGTGAAATTCACTATTCATTTCTTGGACGTGGAAATAGCGATGAAATGAACTTGTTTACTATAAATTCAAACTCCGGGGACATCCTTGTTCAAGGACAAATTGATTACGAGGAACACTCTGCAATTGAATTGCGTGTTCAGGCGAGGGATAAAGGGACTCCTCCTAGGAGTACACACTGTAAAGTTTTGATTGAAGTTGTGGATGAAAATGACAATGCACCAGAAATAGTTACAACTCCGCTTTTGGAAAGCGTAAAAGAGGACGCAAAACCGGGTACTGATGTTGCTTTCATTACGGTTTCTGATAGAGATGGAGGTAAAAATGGTTTAGTGCATTGTGCAATTCAAGGCTCTTTTCCTTTCAATCTGGAGTTTTCATATGACAATCATTATTCTCTTGTGGTGGACGGACCTTTGGACAGAGAGAGTGTTTCTCATTATAACATCACAATTACAGCTACAGATGAAGGCACACCTCCACTTTCCAACAGCAGTATTATTATTGTACATATTGCTGATGTTAATGACAACGCCCCACATTTTCCTGCATCTGTTATTAACACTTATCTAAGTGAGAACAGTCAAGCTGGAGGACTTATAACAAAAGTTACAGCTGATGATTCAGACACTGGTGAGAACGCTGAACTTTCATATTCATTATTGGAGAGTTCAAGCTCCAATGTTCCTATAACAACACTGATCAATATAAACTCTTTAACTGGTGAAATATTCAGTTTACAATCATTTAATCATGAAGAAACAAAAAGATTTCAGTTTAATGTTTTGGCGACAGACTCTGGTGTCCCCCCTCTGAGCAGTAATGTGACTGTAAATGTTTTTATACTGGATAAAAATGACAATAGTCCAGTTATTCTACAGCCATATTCTGAACCCGGATCAGTAAATACTGAGAATATTCCCTATTCAGCTGAAGCGGGTTACTTTGTAGCCAACATCAGAGCGTTTGATGCTGACTCTGGATATAACGCACTTCTGTCGTATCACTTAACTGAACCCAAAGGAACGAATCTATTCCGAATCGGTACCAACACTGGAGAAATAAAAACCAGGAGACGAATGAGTGACAATGACTTAAAAACTCACCCACTTATCATTACAGTGTCTGATAATGGAGAGCCATCACTTTCAGCAACTATGTCTATGGATGTTGTGGTCATGGAGAGTATGGATGACATACAGACATCCTTCAGACAAGTTCCAGTTAAGGAGGAGAGTTTTTCAGATCTGAATCTTTATCTGCTCATCGCTATTGTCTCAGTGTCAGTCATCTTTTTACTGAGTCTCATTGGTTTGATAGCAGCTAAATGCTACAGGACAGACGGGAGTTTCAGTCGGTACTGCGCTCCAGTGATCAGCACGCATCCAGACGGAAGCTGGTCTTACTCCAAATCCACGCAACAGTATGATGTGTGTTTCAGTTCAGACACAATGAAGAGTGACATAGTCGTTGTCCCCTCGCCAATTCCGGCTGCAGACGCAGACCTTATCAGCATTAATTGCGATGATAGTTTTACAAGTACTCAAACTCTTCCAACCACCAGCAAGGTAAGAAATGCTTAACCCCTGGATAAAAGTTATTTTAAAAAAGAAATTTTAAACAGTTTTTATTTTTTCTGTTGGTGCAATACTTTTTAAAGTTGTTTGAAGATATTTTATGAAGTTAATTTTGCTGATTTGTCTGTCGACTTTGGCTGCTATTTGTCTGTGACATTGGGTTTGAATAGCGTGCGCACACTGGATTTTTTACTTTAAACTTTTCTACCTACAAATATAAACGGCTCTGAAACATGGATACGGGCTACAAGTTTGTTGAAGAATCAAGTGTAAGAAAAAGTGATTTTTTTTAAAGACAAATAATATTTATATACTTGCTTATAATTTAGGGCTAATTGAAATTTATTTACGAAAAGTGTTGTATTTAAGCAGCTAAATACTTAATGACAGACGGCATTTGATTAAGGTTTTCCAGTGATCTGAAACCACCTTGATGGAAGCAGGTCATACTCTCTAAATTAACAACACATTATGAGGCGCGTTTTAGTTTAGCCACAATGAAGAAAGATATAGTAGTGTTTCCTGTAGGTTCATAACTACAGATTGCAATAAGGAAGGCATAAGTGATATGGAAAACAGTATTTCTTTTAAAAAGCGACTTTAACCTGCAAATAAAAAAATGGCATATGCATCAATGAATAAAACGTTCACGACTTATATTTGTTTTCAAGTTAATTCGCAGAGTTGTAAGCACATGTGACAAATTTTCAGGCCATGCACAAAATGCCATTTTGCCAAATTGATTATATATATATATATATATATATATATATATATATATATATATATATATATATATATATATATAAATGATCCTGTGCTTATTTTTAATTCCTGATGTTGTGTCTGCATTAACCAGAACCATGGAGAGCGAATTCGTACGCGTGTGCCTTTCATTGTGGGGATGTCCTCGTACAATGAATTTCTTGTTTTGTAGTTTTGGTGCAACTTCGTCTATTATTTGGAGCGGTTTCGTCTTGATATTTGTTTATTTAACGGGTTTGAAAAAAAAAATGGTGTTATTGCATATTTTCAGCACATGGTGTCACTGTAGACCGTCAGTTTAAGGTTTACAGTATTCATTCAGTAGCTCTCCTTTACCAAACCTCAGTTGTACTGTCTGTCGCCGAGACGCGATAACGATTTCTACGTGTTCTGTTTTTTGATCGCTAAAGAGGAAAGATATATATATATATATATATAGCCGTCCTACAAACCCTTCTTCAGAGACCATCATGGGATTTACAGGATGTTTCGTGTGCGGATTTATATTTGTCCTTTCTTTGCTTGATGCTGCGTTTGCTCAGATTGTCTATTCCGTACAGGAGGAGGTAAATAAGGGAACTGTTGTTGGAAATATAGCGAAAGATCTGAACATAAATGTTCATGACCTGGAATATCGTATGTTTAAGATTGTGACTGGATCTAATAAGAAGTATTTTGACTTGAATCTAAAAACGGGCGTGCTGTTTGTCAGTGAAAGAATTGACCGCGAGGAGTTATGTCTGTCAAATCCAAAATGTTCTTTGAATATAGAGGCTCTCGCTACAAATCCTCACAATCTTTACAGAGTGGAAATTAAGATCTTGGATATAAACGATAATGCGCCACAGTTTCCTGTTAAAGTTTATACCTTAAATATTACTGAAAACGCAAGCCCAGGAGAGAGATATCCACTCCCAGTGGCTGAAGACATTGATGTTGGAAGTAATTCACTGAAAGAGTACAAATTGAGTTTGAATGATCATTTCACTATAGATACACAGAGCGATGAACAAAGTGTGTTTGCAGAGCTCGTGCTTAACAAACCTTTGGATAGAGAGAAGCAAGCAACAATGAAGTTAGTGCTCACCGGTCTGGATGGAGGAAAACCACCAAAATCAGGAACATTAAATATCATTATAAATGTTATGGATGTTAATGATAATAACCCTGTGTTTAGTCAATCTCTTTATAAAGTCAAACTGAAGGAAAATGTTGCTGTTGGCACTAAAGTTACATCCGTCTCTGCTTCTGATTTGGATGAAGGCATAAATCGTGAAATTATTTACTCGTTTGTTGGTCATGGAAAGAAGCAAGATTTATTCACCATTTTACCAGCGACCGGAGACATTATGGTAAATGGGCATGTGGATTACGAGGACAATCCAGCTATTGAGTTACGAGTTCAAGCCAGAGATAAAGGCAGTCCACCAAGAAGTACACATTGTAAAGTTTTGATAGAAGTTTTGGATGAAAATGACAATGCACCAGAGATCATTATGACTCCACTGCTGGATAATGTAAAAGAGGACACCAAGTCAGGAACTGCAGTTGCTTTAGTCACAGTTTCTGATAAAGATGGAGGGAAGAACGGTATCGTACACTGTGCTCTGAAGGGCGCGTATCCTTTTAATCTGGAGTCATCATATGACAATCATTACTCTCTTGTGGTGGACGGACCTCTGGACAGAGAGAGTGTTACTCATTATAACATCACAATTACAGCTACAGATGAAGGAACACCTTCACTTTCCAACAGCAGTATTATTATTGTACATATCGCTGATGTTAATGACAACGCACCACATTTTCCTGCATCTGTTATTAACACTTATTTAAGTGAGAACAGTCAAGCTGGAGGACTTATAACAAAAGTTACAGCTGATGATTCAGACACTGATGAGAACGCTGAACTTTCATATTCATTATTGGAGAGTTCAAGCTCCAATAGTCCTATAACAACACTGATCAATATAAACTCTTTAACTGGTGAAATATTCAGTTTACAATCATTTAATCATGAAGAAACAAAAAGGTTTCAGTTTAATGTTTTGGCAACAGACTCTGGTGTTCCTCCTCTGAGCAGTAATGTCACTGTTAATGTTTTTATACTGGATAAAAATGACAATAGTCCAGTTATTTTACAACCATACTCTGAACCTGGATCAGTAAATACTGAGAATATTCCCTATTCAGCTGAGGCTGGTTACTTTGTAGCCAAGATCAGAGCTGTTGATGCTGACTCTGGATATAACGCACTTCTGTCGTATCACTTAACTGAACCCAAAGGAACGAATCTATTCCGAATCCATACCAACACTGGAGAAATAAAAACAAGACGACGAATGAGTGACAATGACTTAAAAACTCACCCACTTATCATTACAGTGTCTGATAATGGAGAGCCATCACTTTCAGCAACTATGTCTATGGATGTTGTGGTTGTGGAGAGTATGGATGACATACAGACATCGTTCAGACAAGTTCCAGTAAAAGAGGAGAGTTTTTCAGCTCTAAATCTTTATCTGCTCATCGCTATTGTCTCAGTGTTAGTCATCTTTTTACTGAGTCTCATTGGTTTGATAGCAGCTAAATGCTACAGGACAGACGGGAGTTTTAGTCGGTACTGCGCTCCTGTGATCAACACGCATCCAGACGGGAGCTGGTCTTACTCCAAATCCACGCAACAGTATGATGTGTGTTTCAGTTCAGACACAATGAAGAGTGACATAGTCGTTGTCCCCTCACCATTTCCAGCTGCAGATGCAGACCTTATCAGCATTAATTGCGATGAAAGTTTAGCAAGCACCCAAACTCTTCCAACCACCGAAAAGGTAAGCAGATTCTTAGAAAAATAGCTTACAAAACGTTATTTATGCCAAAATTCTTAACTTCTTAAGTTTTTAAAGGATGTTTTGAAATTTAAACGTTCAACTTATCATAACAATGTGAACAGCATCTTAATGTTTGGAGAGTTGACTTAATAAAAATAGGATAAGATAGTCGGGAGTTTATTCACTCACCTAAAGGATTATTAGGAACATACTGTGTTTGACCCCCTTTCGCCTTCAGCACTTCCTTAATTCTACGTGGCATTGATTCAACAAGGTGCTGAAAGCATTCTTTAGAAATGTTGGCCCATATTGATAGGATAGCATCTTGCAGTTGATGGAGATTTGTGGGATGCACATCCAGTGCATGAAGTTCCCGTTCGACCACATCCCAAAGATGCTCTATTGGGTTGAGATCTGGTGACTGTGGAGGCCATTTTAGTAAACTAAACTCATTGTCATGTTCAAGAAACCAATTTGAAATGATTCAAGCTTTGTGACATTGTGCATTATCCTGCTGGAAGTAGCCATCAGAGAATCGGTACATAGTGGTCATAAAGGAATGGACATGGTCAGAAACAATGCTCAGGTAGGCTGTGACTTTTAAACGATGCCCAAGTTGCACTAAGGGGCCTAAAGTGTGCCAAAAAACATCCCCCACACCATTACACCACCACCCTGCACAGTGGTAACAAGGCATGATGGATCCATGTTTTTATTCTGTTTACGCCAAATTCTAACTCTACCAACTGAATACCTCTACAGAAATCGAGACTCATCAGACCAGGCAACATTTTTCAGTCTTCAACTGTCCAATTTTGGTGAGCTCATGCAAATTGTAGCCTCTTTTTCCTATTTGTAGTGGAGATGAGTGGTACCCAGTGGGGTCTTCTACTGTTGTTGCCCATCCGCCTCAAGGTTGTGTGTGTTGTGGCTTCACAAATGCTTTGCTGCATACCTCGGTTGTAACAAGTGGTTATTTCAGTCAAAGTTGCTCTTCTATCAGCTTGAATCAGTCGGCCCATACTTGATTTTTTCCCCTTTCACACCATTCTTTGTAAACCCTAGAAATTGTTGTGCGTGAAATCCCAGTTACTGAGCAGATTGTGAAATACTCAGATCGGCCTGTCTGCCACCAACAACCATGCCTCGCTCAAAATTCCTTAAATCACTTTTCTTTCCCATTCTGACATTCAGTTTGTAGTTCAGGAGAATGTCTTGATCAGGACCACACCCATTAATGCATTGAAGCATTCGAAGATTGTTTAATAGAACACATTAAAGAGTGCTTAATGATTTTAATCTGTGATTGTAAACAAAGACTGAGCACAACTAGAAAAAAAAACTAGGCATGATGAGTCGTTTTGATCAATTTACATTTATAATCTATGCGGAAATCTTTAGGTGTGTCCCAGCTTTAAAATTACCACCAGAGCAATGTTTTTGGTAACCGTGGTATAAGCGTAATAATTGAGTCAGGTCCTTTGAATTATTTGAAAATAATGCACAGTCCGCTTAGCGTCGTGTACATTATTTTCGAATAATTCAATGGGCCATCGTCAATATTTCCCTAATGTTAACATTGGGAGGTTTTGTGTTTATATTAGTGGTGAATTGTGAAGATGTTACATTCAGTATGACCGCGAGGTGCTTAAAAATGTAAAGGACAGATAAGTTTATTGTAATCACATGAGCAAGTTATAGAATTAAAGTCGGACCTGAAATTTTATTTTTAAGACAACAAAACGATGTTTAAAGAAAATATTTGAAAAATTAAGATTTTATGTCATAAGAATTGCACTTAGCAATATTCTTACAAACTTCTTATAATTTATTTTAACTTTCTTATTTTTGTCTGAAGAATATTTTCGTGAATCCAGACCCAGTTTGCATAACACGGTCTCACACCCATGGCGTCAATATTTGACGACACTTGACCATGCGTCAATATGTTGACGCGGAGGGTATACCTTTCGCGTCATTTTTTGACGAACTGGGGACTTCAATACTATTAGGTACGCGAAATTAAACAGTTGTCGCCTGGCATTGGGGTTAGGGAAAGGTTTGGGTAGGGATGTCATTATGTAAATTTAACCCTAAATTTAACCCTAAACAGACGTGAAAATGGTAGAAAATGGTAAGAAAATAGGAAAGAGAATGCAACGGACTTAATAGTATTGAAGTCCCCAGTTCGTCAAAAAATGACGCGAAAGGTATACCCTCCGCGTCAACATATTGACGCATGGTCAAGTGTCGTCAAATATTGACGCCATGGGTGCAATCTGTCGTTGTCATAGACGTGTACGCATGTTCAAGATATTTGTATAACTTCTTTAAAACGGAAACTGATTTTAATACCGACTTTCTTTAGTTTGTTTTGCTAATTTTATTGAAATTGTATGTGCACTTTAGACTATTTTAAAATATTTAGATAAGATAAGGCTAAATTAAATTCATATTCAGTGATATTAAAACAGCTCTTATACAGAAGGTATTTAATGTTTTTTCCAATAAATGCATCCGACAAACATGATTAGGTAGGCATACATATATATATATATATATATATATATATATATATATATATATATATATATATATATATATATATATATATATATATATATATATATATATATATAAATGTCAAAATTTTACACGGACATTTGGCACGTTATTAAAATATTAAACTGATAAAGCATTTTTGAGTTTTATATGTTTTTATTATTCTATACCTGGACTGTTAAAAATTCTTTGCTGTCTTAATTGTTTTGTTTTTGTTTAATCAACTCTGATTTGCAAGTCATTTTAACTTACTATTATTTATCTTTACTAGAGATGAGTTTATGTGACTTATCAAATATTTTAAATATGTCATCTTCATTTTATTTTCATTTTCAGTTGTAGCAACTCATCTCGTGTCAAGATAAATAGTAATACATTGAAATGACTTGTAAATCAATAAAATATCTTTTTTAAATAAAAAAATAAGGCAGCAAAGATTTTTTTAAAGTGTGAAACTAAACGATTTGATTTTTACGTTGCGTGTAGCGTTCCCTGAATCTTTCAACTGTATTATAATCCCAGTCTTGAAAGGCTTCTTGCAAAATATTCTGTTATTGCTTAAGCAGTTGCGACATATTGTATTGTTGCAAAATTGTATTGTGTTTTTGATGTTTTGAATGTGTTAATAGCAACTAAATTACAAATACCGTGTTTTAGAACCATGGAAAGCAGCTTTTTTATATTCATTCAAGCGTGTTCCTTTAAATGTTGAGATGCTGTTATTTAAGTTGATCGTGATACCTTTTCTTGTTTTCTAGTTTTAGTAAACTTGGTTTATTAATTAGCGTGGTGTCTTGTCGTCCCAATACTTTTAATAAATTTGTACAATTTAGTATATTGCTGCTATTGCATTGTTCAGGCACATGGTGTCACTGCAGACCGCCAGTTAAATTGTTTCAGTAATTATTCTGCAGTCTCACTTACAAAACCTTGGTTTTAATGTCTGCCGATGAAACACCATGACGTTTTGTTTTCTGATCGCTAAAGAGGAAAAACTGTACTAGCGTTACCTTTTAACTGTCTGATAACCCGCTGGACATCATGGGATTTACAGGATGTTTCGTGTGCGGATTTATATTTGTCCTTTCTTTGCTGGATGCTGCGTTTGCTCAGATTGTCTATTCCGTACAGGAGGAGCTAAATAAGGGAACTGTTGTTGGAAATATAGCGAAAGACCTGAATATAAATGTTCATGACTTTGACAATCGCATGTTTGAAATTGTGTCTGGGTCTAATAAGAAGTATTTTGACTTGAATCTGAAAACGGGCGTGCTGTTTGTCAGTGAAAGAATTGACCGCGAGGAGTTATGTCTGTCAAATCCAAAATGTTCTTTGAATATAGAGGCTCTCGCTACAAATCCTCACAATCTTTACAGAGTGGAAATTAAGATCTTGGATATAAACGATAATGCGCCACAGTTTCCTGTCAAAGTATTCACTTTGAATATTAGTGAAAACGCTATCCAAGGAGAGAGATTTCCACTCCCAGTGGCTGAAGACATTGATGTTGGTAGTAATTCACTAAAAGAGTACAAACTGAGCTCGAATGATCATTTCACTATAGATACACAGAGCGATGAACAAAGTGTGTTTGCAGAGCTCGTGCTTAACAAACCTTTGGATAGAGAGAAGCAAGCAACAATTAATTTAGTGCTCACCGGTGTGGATGGAGGAAAACCACCAAAATCAGGAACATTAAATATCATTATAAATGTGATGGATGTTAATGATAATAACCCTGTGTTTAGTCGACCTCTTTATAAAGTCAAACTTAAGGAAAATGCTGCTGCTGGCTCTAAAGTTACATCTGTCTCTGCTTCTGATTTGGATGAAGGCATAAACGGTGAAATTATTTACTCGTTTGTTGGTCATGGAAAGAAGCAAGACTTATTCACCATTTTACCAGCGACTGGAGACATTATGGTAAATGGGCATGTGGATTACGAGGTAAATCCAGCTATTGAATTACGAATTCAAGCCAGGGATAAAGGCAGTCCACCAAAGAGTACACAATGTAAAGTTTTAATAGAAGTTTTCGATGAGAACGACAATGCACCAGAGATCATGATGACTTCACTATTGAAAAGTGTAAAAGAAGACACCAAGTCAGGAACTGCAGTTGCTTTAGTCACAGTTTCTGATAAAGATGGAGGTAAGAATGGTATTGTACACTGTGCTCTGAAGGGCGCGTATCCTTTTAAACTGGAGTCATCATATAACAATCATTATTCTCTTGTGGTTGACGGACCTCTGGACAGAGAGAGTGTTACTCATTATAACATCACAATTACAGCTACAGATGAAGGAACACCTTCACTTTCCAACAGCAGTATTATTATTGTACATATCGCTGATGTTAATGACAACGCACCACGTTTTCCTGCATCTGTTATTAACACTTATCTAAGCGAGAACAGTCAAGCTGGAGGACTTATAACAAAAGTTACAGCTGATGATTCAGACACTGATGAGAACGCTGAACTTTCATATTCATTATTAGAGAGTTCAAGCTCCAATGTTCCTATAACAACACTGATCAATATAAACTCTATAACTGGTGAAATATTCAGTTTACAATCATTTAATCACGAAGAAACAAAAAGATTTCAGTTTAATGTTTTGGCAACAGACTCTGGTGTTCCTCCTCTGAGCAGTAATGTAACTGTAAATGTTTTTATACTTGATGAAAATGACAATAGTCCAGTTATTCTACAGCCATATTCTGAACCTGGATCAGTAAATACTGAGAATATACCATATTCAGCTGAGGCGGGTTACTTTGTAGCCAAGATCAGAGCTGTTGATGCTGACTCTGGATATAACGCACTTCTGTCGTATCACTTAACTGAACCCAAAGGAACAAATCTATTCCGAATCGGTACCAACACTGGAGAAATAAAAACAAGAAGACGAATGAGTGACAATGACTTAAAAACTCACCCACTTATCATTACAGTGTCTGATAATGGAGAGCCATCACTTTCAGCAACTATGTCTATGGATGTTGTGGTTATGGACAATATGGATGACATACAGACATCGTTCAGACAAGTTCCAGTTAAAGAGGAGAGTTTTTCAGATCTGAATCTGTATCTGCTCATCGGCATTGTCTCAGTGTCAGTCATCTTTTTACTGAGTCTCATTGGTTTGATAGCAGCTAAATGCTACAGAACAGACGGAAGTTTCAGCCGGTACTGCGCTCCAGTGATTAACACGCATCCAGACGGGAGCTGGTCTTACTCCAAATCTACGCAACAGTATGATGTGTGTTTCAGTTCAGACACAATGAAGAGTGACATAGTCGTTGTCCCCTCAACATTTCCGGCTGCAGACACAGACCTTATCAGCATTAATTGCGATGACAGTTTTACAAGCACCCAAACTCTTCCAACCACCGACAAGGTAAGCAGATTATAAGAAAAATTGCTTACAAAATGTTACTCATGCCACTTCTTAACTAACATTTCTTTTCTCATTTCAAATTTAAGAAAAAAAGTAAGATTATTTTGTATTACCAAAAACTTCTTAAGTTTTTAAGGGTGTTCTTAAATGTAAGTTTTCAAATGATCGTAGCAATGTGAACAACATCTTAATGTTTGGAGAGTGACTTAATTAGGATAAAATAGTCGGAAGTTTACTTAATACATTATGGTGGGACAACATCAATATCTTCGTTGACACTGACAGTGAAACTATGTGTGTTTTTGAGCAAGTTAATGAGACATGTTTTGGTTTATTATTCTTATACCACTGGTCTGTTGAATGCTTTATTCTGATTGGTTGACAAATGAACCACGGGTGTTGATTTTTTTTCTGTAAAACACACACCTGACCTGTCAAATGTTGTTAGGCACACCGAACAACTTGCTGAAACATTAGAAGATTGTATAATAGAACACATTAAGGAGTGTTTAATAAATTTAATCTGTGATTTTAAACAAAGACTGAGCACAACTAGAAAAAAAATAGGCAGGGTGAGTCGTTTTGATTAATTTACATGTATAATCTATGCAGAAATCATTAGCTGTGTCCCAGCTTTAAAATAACCATAGCAACGTGTGTGGTAACTGTGGTATAATCGAAATTGACTCCGGTCTTTTGAAAATATATAATTTCTGTTAAGTGTTTTTAGTGGTGAATTGTAAATATGTTATATTCAGGATGACCGCGCAACATGAATTGTTAAAGGACAGATCAGTTTATTGTTATCCCATGAGCAGACTATAGAATCAAAGTCAGACCTGAAAATTTATTTTTAAGACAAGAAAACCATGTTTAAAGAAATTATTTGAAAAATAAAGATTTTATGTCATAAGAATTGCACTTAGCAATATTCTTACAAACTTCTTAGAATTCATTTTAACTTTCTTATTTTTGTCTTAAGATCATTTTCGTGAATCCGGACCCAGTTTACCATCTGTCGTTGTCATAGACGTTTACGCGTGTTCAAGATATTTGTATAACTTCTTTAAAAGTACATGTATAAAGTAAACTGAACTTATTTTATACCGACATTTTTTTTGTTTGTTTCGCTAATTTTATTGGAATAGTATGTGCACATTGGACTTGTTGTTATTTTAAAATGTTTAGATAAGATAAGGCTAAATTAAATTCATATTTAGTGATATTAGCTCTTGTACAGAAGGTATTTAATTTTTCCAGTAAATGCATCCAACAAACGTAATTCAGGCGTCGATATAAATGTCAACATTTTACGTAGAAATTTGGCACGTTTTTAAAATATAAACGAATGAATCATTTTTTAGTTTTATATGCGTTTATTCTTCTATACCTGCACTGTAAAAAAAATCTTTGCTGCCTTAATTTTTTTCGTTTGTTTAATCAACTCTGATTTACAAGTCATTTTCACTTACTATTATTTATCTTGACTAGAGATGAGTTGCTGTGACTTATAAAATATAGTTTTAATATGTCATCTTCATTTTATTTTCATTTCTACCCAATTTTACCAAGATGCGTAATGACACGCAGTGTAATTATCGTGTAATAGATACGCCAAATTCCGCTTTTGGGTGCATATGATACGCCAGTCCTTCCCATTTTCATCTCATGTCAAGATAAATAATAGTAAGTTGAAATGACTTTTAAATGAGAGTTGATTAAAAAAAATAAGGCAACAAAGATTTTTTACATTGTAATATCTAACGATTTGATTTTTACGTTTTTTTGTAGCGTTTACCTGGAATGTTTACATTTTATTAATCTCTTGAAAGGTTACTTGCTAAATATTCTGTTATTGCTTAAGCAGTTTAGACAATACACAAGATTAGATTTTACAAAATAGTTTTGTGTGTTTGATCTTTTGACTGTGTTAAAAGAAACTAAAACAACCAAACATATACCCTGCTCAGAACCATGGACAGCAGCTTTTTATATTTATTCAAGCGTGTTCCATTATATGTTGAGATGCTGTGATTTTAAGTTGATCGAGATACGTTTTCTAGTTTTGGTAAACTTTGTTTATTAGTTGGCGTGGTGTCTTGTCCTCCCAATACTTTAAACAAATTTTTGACAATTTAGAATCTTGCTGTTATTGCACAGTTAGGCACATGGTGTCACTGCAGACCGCCAGTTAAATGATTTCAGTATTTTTTCTGCAGTCTCCCTTTCCAAACCTTGTTTGTAGTGTCTGCCGATGAGACACGATGACGTCCTGTTTTCTGATGGCTAAAGAGGAAAAACTGTATTAGCGTTACCTTTTTACAGTCTGATAACCCGCTGGACATCATGGGATTTACAGGATGTTTCGTGTGCGGATTTATATTTGTTCTTTCTTTGCTGGATGCAGCGTTTGCTCAGATTGTCTATTCTGTACAAGAGGAGGTAAAGAAGGGCACAGTTGTTGGGAATATAGCGAAAGACCTGAATATAAACGTTAATGACTTTGACAATCGCATGTTTGAAATTGTGTCTGGATCTAATAAGAAGTATTTCGACTTGAATCTGAAAACAGGCGTGCTGTTTGTCATTGAAAGAATTGACCGCGAGGAGTTATGTCTGTCAAATCCAAAATGTTCTTTAAATATAGAGGCTCTCGCTACAAATCCTCACAATCTTTACAGAGTAGAAATTAAGATCTTGGATATAAACGATAATGCGCCACAGTTTCCTGTTAAAGATTTTACTTTAAATATCACTGAAATTGCTAGCACAGGAGAGAGGTTTCCACTCCCAGTGGCTGAAGACATTGATGTTGGCAGTAATTCACTGAAAGAGTACAAACTGAGCCCCAATGATCATTTCACTATAGATACACAGAGCGATGAACAAAGTGTGTTTGCAGAGCTCGTGCTTAACAAACCTTTGGATAGAGAGAAGCAAGCAACAATGAAGTTAATGCTCACCGGTGTGGATGGAGGAAAACCACCAAAATCAGGAACATTAAATATCATTATAAATGTCATGGATGTTAATGATAATAACCCTGTGTTTAGTCAACCTCTCTATAAAGTCAAACTAAAGGAAAATGTTGCTGCTGGCACTAAAGTTACATCCGTCTCTGCTTCTGATTTGGATGAAGGTATAAATCATGAAATTGTTTACTCGTTTGTTGGTCATGGAAAGAAGCAAGACTTATTTACCATTTTACCGGCTACTGGAGACCTAATTGTAAATGGGCATGTGGATTACGAGGAGAATCCAGCTATTGAGTTACGAGTTCAAGCCAGAGATAAAGGCAGTCCACCAAAGAGTACACAATGTAAAGTTTTAATAGAAGTTTTGGATGAGAACGACAATGCACCAGAGATCATGATGACTTCACTATTGAAAAGTGTAAAAGAAGACACCAAGTCAGGAACTGCAGTTGCTTTAGTCACAGTTTCTGATAAAGATGGAGGTAAGAATGGTATCGTACACTGTGCTCTGAAGGGCTCGTATCCTTTTAAACTGGAGTCATCATATAACAATCATTATTCTCTTGTGGTTGACGGACCTCTGGACAGAGAGAGTGTTTCTCATTATAACATCACAATTACAGATGAAGGAACACCTTCACTTTCCAACAGCAGTATTATTATTGTACATATCGCTGATGTTAATGACAATGCCCCACATTTTCCTGCATCTGTTATTAACACTTATCTAAGCGAGAACAGTCAAGCTGGAGGACTCATAACAAAAGTTACAGCTGATGATTCAGACACTGGTGAGAACGCTGAACTTTCATATTCATTATTGGAGAGATCAAGCTCCAATATTCCTATAACAACACTGATCAATATAAACTCTTTAACTGGTGAAATATTCAGTTTACAATCATTTAATCATGAAGAAACAAAAAGATTTCAGTTTAATGTTTTGGCGACAGACTCTGGTGTTCCTCCTCTGAGCAGTAATGTGACTGTAAATGTTTTTGTACTGGATGAAAATGACAATAGTCCAGTTATTTTACAACCATACTCTGAACCCGGATCAGTAAATACTGAGAATATTCCCTATTCAGCTGAGGCTGGTTACTTTGTAGCCAAGATCAGAGCTGTTGATTCTGACTCTGGATATAACGCACTTCTGTCGTATCACTTAACTGAACCCAAAGGAACGAATTTATTCCGAATCGGTACCAACACTGGAGAAATAAAAACCAGGAGACGAATGAGTGACAATGACTTAAAAACTCACCCACTTATCATTACAGTGTCTGATAATGGAGAGCCATCACTTTCAGCTACTATGTCTATGGATGTCGTGGTTGTGGAGAGTATGGATGACATACAAACATCGTTCAGACAAGTTCCAGTTAAAGAGGAGAGTTTTTCAAAACTGAATCTTTATCTGCTCATCGCTATTGTCTCAGTGTCAGTCATCTTTTTACTGAGTCTCATTGGTTTGATAGCAGCTAAATGCTACAGGACAGACGGGAGTTTCAGTCGGTACTGCGCTCCAGTGATCAACACGCATCCAGACGGGAGCTGGTCTTACTCCAAATCTACGCAACAGTATGATGTGTGTTTCAGTTCAGACACAATGAAGAGTGACATAGTCGTTGTCCCCTCAACATTTCCGGCTGCAGACACAGACCTTATCAGCATTAATTGCGATGACAGTTTAGCAAGCACCCAAACTCTTCCAACCACTGGCAAGGTAAGATGATGGGCTGATTTAACGCTGGATTTGAATTTTGAATCAACATTTAAAAGTTTTTCATTTTCTGACGTTCATATCCCATCATAGATGTTCCATGTGATCATTTGTCTAATTCCTTTTTATTTACATTTCAAAAGTGAATTGTGCTGATGCTTTTAACGTCCTCAGAAGGTATTTGTCAGTGAACTTGCGTTTGAATAGTTTTTATGCACATGGAATTTATGACTATTTTCAACCTTTATAGACACAGTTTTTAACAGCTGTAAGACAAGACACAAAGTCTATCCAGACGCACTTGGAACGAAATAAAACGGATTCATAATATATAAAAACACACGGGGTAAAATTTTTATTATTATTATTATTTTACAGTATAGCCTAACTTATATAAATTACACAACTGTAAAAACAATTCTGTTTTTATGCAGCTGGTTGCAAGTCACTTACTGTAGAAGAACTTTGAACAAACTGTTGCCAGTAAATAACATAAATGTAAAATCTACAGTAGTTACTGGCAGCTAGTTGCCAGTAATACCCAGTAATGCTGTAATTTCTACAGACATTTTTCTTACATATAAATATGGGAATTATATTTATTTTCGACCTTTGTAGCTACAGTTTAGAACAGCTGTAAAACAAGACACACAGAGTTTATCAAGACACACTTGATACAATACGCAAAGTCCAAAAAATTATTAAAACACAATTAGCAAAAATTATTATTATTATTATTACTATTTACGCTGTATAGGCAAACGTATATCAATTTCAAAACGTAATCTTAAATTATATGAATATGGAAATTAGGTTTATTTCGACCTTTAGCTACAGTCTAAAACAGCTGTAATACATGCATACAAGATATACAAAGTTTATCAAGACGCAATTGATACAATACACGAAGTACAACAACAGGAAAAAAAACGGATTTAAAACACAATTATTATTTACGCATATAGGCAAACTTATATCAATTTCACAACGTTATCTTACGAATTTGGATAGGTTTATTTTTGACCTTTGTAGCTACAGTTTAAAACAGCTGTAATAGAAGACATAAAAAGTTTATCAAGACGCACTTGATACAATACGCAAAGTACACAAAACTGATTTAAAACACAATTAGCAAAAATTATTATTATTATTATTATTAGTAGTAGTAGTAGCAGCAGTATTGTTTTAAGCAGTACAAAAATATGTCAATTTCACAAAGTACTCTATATTGTAACATTTTGGGGATGATTCAGGACCATGGACAATGAACATTTAATCCAATTTAAAAAAATCTTACTTGATCGAGTAGGAACCAGTTGAAACAAAGGTCGCAAATACATTTGACAACAAAAGTTTATTATTTAAACGTCACGTTGCTATTCACTGCGTATTTATTATTATTATTATTATTTTTTTTTGTTTGTTTTTAAAAACATTAACATTTGTCACGCGCTTAAAACACCCGGTGTCGCTGCAGACCGTGAGTTTAAAGCATTTATTTTATTAAAATGAAGCTCCACCCCACGAAGAAAGAGGAAGCATGTTTAGTGAAAGAGGAATGAGAATTTATTATAAGCAGTGTCTGTGGCGAAGAGTCTAACTGCAACGACGGACGTATTAGTTTTATTATTATTTTCTTGTTAAGGCTCTCAAGAAACAACAATGATGGGCTTACTGTATTTTTACGTCAGTATAGTGTTATATTTTTGTTCATGTGAATCTACGCATGGGAAGATTATTTATTCGGTTTCAGAGGAGGTCAATAAAGGAACCATCGTCGGAAATATAGCAAAAGATCTTAAGATCAGTGTTCAGGATCTGGAATCTCGTGTATTGCAGCTTGTGTCTGGATCCAACAGAAAATATTTTGATGTGAATTTTAAAACGGGGGCGTTGTTTGTGAATGAGAGAATTGACCGAGAGGACCTGTGCTCCGATCAGCAGCAATGCGCTCTTAATTTGGAAGCCGTTGTTCAAAACCCTCACAGTCTTTATCGAATAGAAATTAATATCCTGGATGATAACGACAATGCTCCATATTTTGTGGATAACATTATAACTCTCAACATTACCGAGGATGTTGTTCCAGGGGACAGATTTCATCTTCCAGTTGCTGAAGATAACGACACTGGTATTAATGGTTTGAAAGACTACAAACTGAGCAATAATGAACACTTTTCTGTTGATGTACAAAGTGAGGAGCAAAGTGTATCTGCTGAATTAGTGCTCCAGAAACCTTTAGATCGTGAAAAGCAGTCGGTTATTCATCTTGTATTGACAGCTGTTGATGGGGGAAAGCCTGCAAAGACAGGAACGTTAAGTATAATAGTGAATGTACTGGATATACATGACAACTGGCCTGTCTTCAGCAAACCCTTATATAAGATCAAGGTAAGAGAAAATGTTGCTGTGGGAACAAAAATCACATCTTTGACTGCTACGGATCAGGATGATGGCACAAACAGTGAAATTATTTACTCTGTAGCTGAACATGGAAATATTAAAAAGCAAAGTTTATTCACAGTGGTTCCTGAAACTGGTGATATTATGGTTAAAGGACAAATAGACTATGAGATAAATGCAGCTATTGAATTGCGAGTTCAAGCCAGAGATAAAGGCAGTCCACCGAAGAGCACGCAATGTAAAGTTTTAATAGAAGTTATGGATGAAAATGACAATGCACCAGAGATCATTATGACTCCGCTGCTGGATAATGTAAAAGAGGACACAAAGTCAGGAACTGCAGTTGCTTTAGTCACAGTTTCTGATAAAGATGGAGGTAAGAATGGTATCGTACACTGTGCTCTGAAGGGCGCGTATCCTTTTAAACTGGAGTCATCATATAACAATCATTACTCTCTTGTGGTTGACGGACCTCTGGACAGAGAGAGTGTTTCTCATTACAACATCACAATTACAGCTACAGATGAAGGCACACCTTCACTTTCCAACAGCAGTATTATTATTGTACATATTGCTGATGTTAATGACAATGCCCCACGTTTTCCTGCATCTTTTATTAACACTTATCTAAGTGAGAACAGTCAAGCTGGAGGAATTATAACAAAAGTTACAGCTGATGATTCAGACACTGGTGAGAACGCTGAACTTTCATATTCATTATTAGAGAGTTCAAGCTCCAATGTTCCTATAACAACACTGATCAATATAAACTCTTTAACTGGTGAAATATTCAGTTTACAATCATTTAATCATGAAGAAATAAAAAGATTTCAGTTTAATGTTTTGGCAAAAGACTCTGGTGTTCCTCCTCTGAGCAATAATGTGACTGTAAATGTTTTTATATTGGATGAAAATGACAATAGTCCAGTTATTCTACAGCCATATTCTGAACCCGGATCAGTAAATACTGAGAATATTCCCTATTCAGCTGAAGCGGGTTACTTTGTAGCCAAGATCAGAGCTGTTGATGCTGACTCTGGATATAACGCACTTCTGTCGTATCACTTAACTGAACCCAAAGGAACGAATCTATTCCGAATCGGTACCAACACTGGAGAAATAAAAACAAGGAGACGAATGAGTGACAATGACTTAAAAACTCACCCACTTATCATTACAGTGTCTGATAATGGAGAGCCGTCACTTTCAGCTACTATGTCTATGGATGTTGTGGTTATGGAGAGTATGGATGACATACAGACATCATTCAGACAAGTTCCAGTTAAGGAGGAGAGTTTTTCAGATCTAAATCTTTATCTGCTGATCGCTATTGTCTCAGTGTCAGTCATCTTTTTACTGAGTCTCATTGGTTTGATAGCAGCTAAATGCTACAGGACAGACGGGAGTTTTAGCAGGTACTGCGCTCCTGTGATTAACACACATCCTGATGGCAGCTGGTCCTTTTCTAAATCCACGCAACAGTATGATGTGTGTTTCAGTTCAGACACAATAAAGAGCGATGTAGTAGTTTTTCCCTCACAATTTCCACCAGTAGATGGAGAACTAATCAGTATCAATGATGAAGACACTTTTAATAGGACCCAAACACTTCCAAGCACATCCAAGGTGAGATCATCTTAAATTTTACAAACATTATCAACTGAATGTTTGGGTGCTCAGTATTTGAATTATTTTTTAAGAACAGTTCTCTCACCTGAGTCACTTGTGGGTTTATGTTTTCATACAGTATTGTGTGTGTGTGTGTGTGTGTGTGTGTGTGTGTGTGTGTGTGTGTGTGCGCGCGCGTGCGTGCTTGTGTTTGTACACAAAGAACCACATATACTGTACACACATTTTTTTCACTCAGGTGTTACCTTAACGTTCTGTTGACACCCAGGTGAGCTGGTAAAAAATGGATATGAGTAGTCATATAGTGGAATTCATATAGTGTGTCAGCTCAGTTAAGTTGATGATGTGTTGACAAACCAGCATTAAATTAGAGAAATTGTATAATTGTCTCAATAATTTCCTTGGATTTGTTCTTTGCTCAGGTCTTGTACAATTGTTGCAGGAAAAGTCAAAAAGTTGTTTGTTCTTGGAAATGTGACAAAAGATGTCACATATTTTTCAAATGCAATTTGAAGGCTTAAGCTCTGTCTATACGTCTGAAGGAGTAAAAAGAGAGATAATTTAATTGGAGTAAATAAACGTTTTTTTATTGGCATAAATTATTAAATTACTTATTTCCATTTAAATGGAATCTGCTGCATCCAATTAATTTTACCCCTTATGTCATGAAATATATAACAGTGATTTAAAAAGACAAATTCACTATCATAACATATTTTAATGTACATGGTTAATTTATCTATGAAAGTGCATCAAGAACATTGTTACAATGAATGTGGTGGATTGTCATGCACTGTAAAAGCACATGGTTGTTTTCTCAGTGTATTTTTCAGAATGTGTGGATAATAATATGGTGCATTGGTGATTTTTTTCCTTTTTATGTTGAATTGTCTGACTGCATCTTATGTGAGGTTGTACTTGAGGCTGTCAATTGTTCATAACCACATTAATCCACGTGGTGTCGCTGTAGACTGCAATACTTTAATTATTTTCATATAGTCTGAACCCCGCCTACGGTTTGCTGACGTGCTTTGACAGACATCACAATTCAGATGCGCTGTGTTTTCGTACGTGTAAGGACTTTTGACGCACCTTTAAACGTTATCTTGTTTTCATCACATTGCTGTCTCATGCAGAAGGATGGCAGACATGATGGACTTTACAATCCTGCATATATTCTTCTGGCTTGTGATGTCGGTTTCAGCCCAAGTGAATGCTCAGATTGTCTACTCTGTGTCAGAGGAAGTAAATGTCGGAACTGTCGTCGGAAATTTGGTGAAGGATATGAATTTAAACGTACAGGATTTGGACTCGCGAGCGTTTCAACTTGTGTTCGGCACGAAAACGAGGTATTTCGATGTCAATCTGAAATCTGGTGCACTGTACGTGGCTGAAAGAATAGATCGCGAGCTTCTATGTGCTAATACGCCGTCCTGTTCCTTGACATTTGAGGCAATAGTGAACCACCCTCTTAGTCTTCACCGAGTGATAGTTAATGTTCTTGACGTGAATGACAACTCTCCTACGTTCCCTGTTGAAACTCAGGTTTTGAATGTCTCTGAATCAGTGCAGCTGGGTGCTACATTTGCGCTTTTTAGTGCTCTGGATAACGATGTGGGGCAGTTCTCAGTGAAAAGCTACAAACTTAGTCCTAATGATTTTTTCTCCTTGGAGGTAAACCAGGGTGGTGAGCATAGGATATCTGCGGAACTAATCCTAAAAAAAGCTTTAGATAGAGAAAAAGAACCTGTCATTAGGCTAGTCTTGACTTCTCTTGATGGAGGGAAACCGTCCAGGTCTGGCACATTGCAGATTATAGTTAATATATTAGATATTAACGACAACGCACCAGTATTTAGCAGTCCACTTTATAAAGTACGCGTGACAGAGAACGCACCACGAGGAACAAAGTTAATCAAACTTAATGCTACAGACATCGATGAGGGTTCAAACGGTCAAGTGACCTATATGTTTAGCAGTCATGGTCAGGAAAACAACCTTGATATATTTGCAATCAGTTCTGATATTGGGGAAATCGAAGTAAAAGGAAATATTGATTTTGAGGATAAAGCGTTTTATGAGCTAAGAGTGGAAGCTCAAGATAAAGGTTTTTCTCCAATGACGACTAATTGCAAAGTTTTAGTCGAAGTTATAGATGTCAACGATAACGCACCAGAAATAGTAATAACTTCACTGCTGTCTTCTTTAAGGGAAGATGCAAAAATCGGCACCGCCGTGGCTCTCGTGACTGTTTCCGATAAGGATGGCGGAATGAATGGGAAAGTAAGCTGTAAATTGCTCGGAAATTTGCCTTTCAAACTTGAGTCTTCTTACAAAAACTATTACTCGGTTGTTTTAGAGGGCCAGCTCGACAGGGAAAGCAGCTCTAATTATAATGTCACCCTCATAGCGGTAGATGAGGGAAACCCGCCGCTTTCCAGCACCAGCGTGGTTTATGTTGAAGTTTCAGATGTAAACGACAATGCACCGCGTTTTAACGAAAACAATATTAACGTGTACGTGAAAGAAAATACCTCACCCGGGACTCTTATTCACACGGTGTCAGCAGTTGACACAGACTTAAATGAGAACGGCGCAGTTTCTTATTCTATTGTAAATAACAAAGCAGCAAGTATTAATTCTGTCAGTGTTAACTCGTTGACCGGTGAGTTGTATAACCTACAGTCTTTTAATTTTGAAGAACAGAAAACTCTTACTTTTCAAATTCAGGCTACAGACTCCGGTGTGCCTCCTCTTAGTAGTAACGCGACTGTAAATTTGTTCATTTTGGATGAAAATGACAACAGTCCAAAAATTTTACCGCCATATTCTGAATCCGTAAATACTGAGAATATTCCCTATTCAGCTGAAGCGGGTTACTTTGTAGCCAAGATCAGAGCTGTTGATGCTGACTCTGGATATAACGCACTTCTGTCGTATCACTTAACTGAACCCAAAGGAACGAATCTATTCCGAATCGGTACAAACACTGGAGAAATAAAAACAAGGAGACGAATGAGTGACAATGACTTAAAAACACACCCACTTATCATTACAGTGTCTGATAATGGAGAGCCATCACTTTCAGCAACTATGTCTATGGATGTTGTGGTTATGGAGAGTATGGATGATATACAAACATCGTTCAGACAAGTTCCAGTTAAAGAGGAGAGTTTTTCAGATCTGAATCTTTATCTGCTCATCGCTATTGTCTCAGTGTCAGTCATCTTTTTACTGAGTCTCATTGGTTTGATAGCAGCTAAATGCTACAGGACAGACGGGGGTTTTAGTCGGTACTGCGCTCCTGTGATCAGCACGCATCCAGACGGGAGCTGGTCTTACTCCAAATCCACGCAACAGTATGATGTGTGTTTCAGTTCAGACACAATAAAGAGTGACGTCGTGGTTTTCCCTTCGCCGTTTCCACCGGCGGACGCAGAACTAATCAGCATTACTGGAGAAGACACTTTTACGAGCACCCAAACTCTTCCTACCACTGGGAAGGTGAGCACTGTTTCTGACCTTGCAGTATGACAAGCATGATATTTGGGGCTTGAAAAAAGTATATTTTATTTTATTTTATTTTATTAGTTTGACAAGTTGTCGTTTCAGCACCACTGCGGTGGACAGCGCCACCTTACTGCCATACAAGCCAGACAGAAGTTTTAGCTTGTTTAAAACTCTTTAATTATCTGATTACTAATTAATCAAAGAAGTCCGTTTTAATTATGTCTCTTTAATGATATTAAACCTTAGTTATTGATGCAAGGAAGTTTCAAAGCTACTGCTCTGTCTTCAAAGAGAATTTAAATGATCTTTAATAAGCTTCTCTAGCTGCCTAAAATTTAAACAGATGTGTAAAGTACACTCCGTTGAAAACGGCTCTTTATCATAGCACTAAAAGTGGTTCACTGGCTCGTTATCGCCTATTTTTAATGCTATATAGCACACACAGCACCTTTGTGGAACCATATGTTGCTAGAACATAGTTATATCACCTTATGGTTCTTCGGAGTTGCTATATGGGTGATATAGCACTTATTTTCTGGAGTGTACTCAAGTATTTGTACTTTATCAAAGTGTTTTTCTTTTATTCTATTACATTTAACATTATCAGAATGTAGTGAAGTAAAAGTTTGCCAAAGAAAAACACTCTGGTAAAGTATAGCTACTAAAAAAAATGTACTTGAGTACTTTACACCTCTGAATTTAAATTAAGCATTTTATTTAAGAGTTTCCTTATCACTTTTAAACTTGGCATGAAAGTCACTAAATTGTCTAGCTTAACACTTTTTGTGCAGTAACTTATTTATTTATTTTGCTATCGAAACATGTTATAAATAACATTTTCATGCTTTATTTTCTGACTCCATACTTTCTTAGTTTCATGGTGGGGTTTTCTTCTTTTTCTCCAAGTCCTTGACAGAGGACAGCGATCAGGGCCTGTGAAAAATTCCCATGCAACTGGGTTAGCACTAGGTTCTGCTTTGCCCAGCTGTCTGAGGAAGATATATGGATTAGAAGTCTGTGGGTCTCAGGGCTTTTTTGGATTGCTGCAGTCCCACCTGCATTATTCCGAAGCTTCTCAGGCCCTCTTTTGCTCTCCGCATTAATGAGAGAGATACTGCAGAGTCAGTGAGAGGGAGGCAGAGTAGATTTTATGCTGTATAATGAAAATGGAAAAAATAAACATCTGCTTCTTTCTGTTTCTCTCTGCATTCCTAATCAGATGTGGACAGTAGTGAAGTATATTTTTCTATTTAAGTAAATTTTTTCAAGTATTCATATTTTATCAGTGTTTTTCTTAAGAAAACATTTATACCAAATCATACTATCATAATTTTAACTTGACTACAGTACTGTGCAAAAAAAGTCTTAGGCCACCATGCTACCATTAGATTTTTTGTTTTTGCAATTATTTCTCAGTCTCTTTATTAGAATACAACCAGAAGATACAGGAAATGTGCATGTAGTATTAAAAACAGCATAAAAGTATAAGCTGAAGTGTCAAGTATTTAGGGTAAACTCTACTTCAACTTGAGCAATAGCAGGCAGCTGCAGGATCTCTTAAACCTAAATGAAATTAAATCCTAATTTCTAATTCTAATCAAATGACTTCAAGACTTCAATCTTCTCAAAAAAAGCTCAAAATGTGTTTGGTGCCAGGAGAGGTCACACTAAATACTGACTGATGCCTGAAGAAGACAAAAATTGTTTTGTTTTTAATTTTGTCTACATAATTCCTTTATTTTCTGTTTGTATCTTAAAAAAGAGTGAAAAATAAATATGGATGGACATTAAAACTTTGCTAAAACAACAAAGCTGGTGATGGTGGCCTAAGACTTTTGCACAGAAATGTACATTTCATAAATAGTTTTTGTTTTAAATTTAAATTTATAAGTACATTAAACATCTCATACTTCATAATCTTCATTTTTTTAAGTAAAAAGTGCTTATAATTGAGTAAAAGTAAGAAAGCACACAATTTTCATCTAATCAGTTATTAAATACATTTTAAACAGTATTATATGCTTTTAGAATGTAGTGAAATCATTTTTCCCCAAGACAAACACTATAATAAAGTTCAGGTGCTTGGAAAATGTAACTAAAATACTTAAGTACTGTCCACCTCTGCTGTTAATGTACACCCAATTCTGTGGCTCTTTGTATGTGTTTTTATTTCTTCAGTCAGTGTTATGTGTTTATCTTGTATGGCTTTAATCTATATGTCTATATGATCTTAATTCATCTCTTTAATCTATGTTTCATTACATGCATTCTCTCTAATGAGCGTGCTACCATTATATTTCTGGTTATAGAAGTTTGGTGTGAAATCATCAGATTTCTGTTTAATGTATTTTCATTACAGAAGCAGCACTTTATTTTATTAGCTGCTTTCCACGTTAATTTAAAATATGTAGTGGTATCATTGCATCATTTTTAAAATACAGTACATAGCCAGATATATAATCTGGTTTAGGCTATTTTAAAGTTAACTGTTAGTAACTATATTGACAGTTTTTTTACCAAGTCCCATTTTTTTACAAAAGCACACTAAAAAAATTCCGTAGAAATTTGCAGCTGGGTTGCCGGTAACTTACCGTAGATTTAAATTTATGTTTTTACTGGCAAAATTTTGTTCAAAGTGAAATTAACATTAAACATTTACAAGTCTTTGTATTTACAGAATAAAACTAGAAAAACAGCATCAAGCAAAACATTCTAGGAAACAAAATCTGAAGCAAAAAACAGAAAAAGTTTGATGATGATTTCTGGTTCCCAGAGTGCTTTGCATGAGGCTGTTGTTTTGTGGTTTTGTTCTGTAAAGATAAAGACTTTTAATGTTTGAAATTTATTCAACTTTGAACAGACTCTTGCCAGTAAATAACATAAATTTAAATCTACTGTAATTTACCGGCAACCCAGCTGCGATACCATTGTAATTCTACGGATTTTTTTTACAGTGTAGAAAATGTTTATTTCATTAATTCCTCATGGTTATTTATTTATTAGTTTACATCTTTGTCATTTTCTCATTTGTGGCAGATATTTTTTGAGGCAGGGCACATGTACAGACAGAAAAGCTAATAGCAGCACATCACGTTTAATTTCTGACAATCACTTAATATCACATAGACATTAGGGACACATGAACATGGTGCAGTAATACATTTGCATATTCTTGCATTAAGTTCGGATACTCCTGTAGTCTCAAATCCAGTCATTGAGTACCACTGCTTTGCACATACAGTCTTGTTCAAAATAATAGCAGCACAACGTGACCAACCAGAACAATCAAGGTTTTTAGTATATTTTTTATTGCTACGTGGCAAACAAGTTACCAGTAGGTTCAGTAGATTCTCAGAAAACAAACAAGACCCAGCATTCATGACATGCACGCTCTCAAGGCTGTGCAATTGGGCAATCAGTCGAAAGGGGTGTGTTCAAAAAAATAGCAGTGTCTACCTTTGACTGTACAAACTCAAAACTATTTTGTACAAACATTTTTTTTTTCTGGGATTTAGCAATCCTGTGAATCACTAAACTAATATTTAGTTGTATGACCACAGTTTTTTAAAACTGCTTGACATCTGTGTGGCATGGAGTCAACCAACTTGTGGCACCTCTCAGCTGTTATTCCACTCCATGATTCTTTAACAACATTCCACAATTCATTCACATTTCTTGGTTTTACAGCATTTTTGATATCACCCCACAAGTTCTCAATTGGATTAAGGTCTGGAGATTGGGCTGGCCACTCCATAACATTAATTTTGTTGGTTTGGAACCAAGACTTTGCCCGTTTACTAGTGTGTTTTGGGTCATTGTCTTGTTGAAACAACCATTTCAAGGGCATGTCCTCTTCAGCATAGGGAAACATGACCTCTCCAAGTATTTTAACATATGCAAACTGATCCATGATCCCTGGTATGCGATAAATAGGCCCAACACCATAGTAGGAGAAACATGCCCATATCATGATGCTTGCACCTCCATGCTTCACTGTCTTCACTGTGTACTGTGGCTTGAATTCAGAGTTTGGGGGTCGTCTCACAAACTGCCTGTGGCCCTTGGACCCAAAAAGAACAATTTTACTCTCATCAGTCCACAAAATGTTCCTCCATTTCTCTTTAGGCCAGTTGATGTGTTCTTTGGCAAATTGTAACCTCTTCTGCACATGCCTTTTTTTTAACAGAGGGACTTTGCGGGGGATTCTTGAAAATAGATTAGCTTCACGCAGACGTCTTCTAACTGTCACAGTACTTACAGGTAACTCCAGACTGTCTTTGATCATCCTGGAGGTGATCATTGGCTGAGGGTTTGCCATTCTGGTTATTCTTCTATCCATTTTGATGGTTGTCTTCCGTTTTCTTCCACGTCTCTCTGGTTTTGCTCTTCATTTTAAGGCATTGGAGATCATTTTGGCTGAACAGCCTATCATTTTTTGCACCTCTTTATAGGTTTTCCCCTCTCCAATCAACTTTTTAATCAAAGTACGCTGTTCTTCTGAACAATGTCTTGAACGACCCATTTTCTCAGCTTTCAAATGCATGTTCAACAAGTGTTGGCTTCATCCTTAAATAGGGGCCACCTGATTCACACCTGTTTCTTCACAAAATTGATGACCTCAGTGATTGAATGCCACACTGCTATTTTTTTGAACACACCCCTTTCAACTAATTGCCCAATTGCACAGCCTTAAGAGCGTGCATATCATGAATGCTGGGTCTTGTTTGTTTTCTGAGAATCTACTGAACCTACTGGTAACTTGTTTGCCACGTAGCAATAAAAAATATACTAAAAACCTTGATTATTCTGGTTAGTCACATTGTACTGCTATTATTTTGAACAAGACTGTACATACACTGTTAAAGATTTCTGTTGAAATTACACCTGTTTGCCACTAACTTGCTGTAGATTTAAAGTGCACCTATTTCATTGCTAAAAACATAGTAATTTTGTATATTTGGTTTAATACAATGTGTTTGTGTGGTTTATGGTAAAAAAAACATTATTTTCCACATACCATATATTTTTCTAGCTCCAGATATACTGCTTTCCTCAAACGCTCTGATTTTGTACAAATTTTTGTGACGCTCCTTATCATGTTTGAAAGATTCGGTCACAATGCAATGCTAACAGGAGTGAACTTACAAGCTATAAAAGTCAAAGTGAGAGGAATTATGATAATGTCAGTCTTGTCCACGTCAACAGGCCCACACAGTAAATAATGCTACCTGAGAAGTAAAATAAACATTAATTAGCTATACATTCTTTTGACAGTATTTTACTGTAAATTTACAAAATAAAAGCTTAAAAAATTGTGCCATTAAAAAACAGTAATCAACTGGCAGCACAGTTGCCACCAAGAAAGTGTTATTTAACAGCGTCTTGCTGCTGCTGAAATTAACAGTTGTTTGCCGTTTTTGTAAAACAGCAAACAACATTTAATTTCATTGAGGAAGTAAACTGTCCACCTCTGCTCAGTAAACTGTTTTCTACAAAGTTTGTCGTAGTCCAAGAAAAGAGATTTACATTAGAGACGATAGTTCACTTTGGGGTTAGAACCTTTTGCATATTGTTAAAGGTAGGGTATCTAATTTTGAAAAATGCTAACGGTAGCCGCCTAGCAATGAAATCATGATCCCACCCTCAAGTCAAATCGGCATCCAAAGTCACCCCTCTTTCAAAACACATGAACACGCACAGATCAGACGGTCACATATCATGTCTCATTCACCAGTGAGAAAACGTTGCAGTACAAAGTGAATAACATTTCCAAAATAACCAACATAAACAACTGGTTTACATCAGAATTGCACACTTTCGATTGTGTAGACGGAGTAACTATATCATTATGCTAATCCGTAAACGAACACAAGTTTTATAAGCAACACAATGTTTCATCAAAGTAGAATATCTAAATCCATCTAAATACAAACATATCGCGTACCTACCTTACCAAAATAAACAGTGCAACGACCCTTTCAGACCCTTTGCCTCCTGCAGCTGTTTGCATCTCGTGGTAAAGCAGTTACCGATGTTCATTTGGGTTTTTGCTCTTTGGTGATCCAGGCAGTTTTTGCTGTTGTTGTTATAAAAGATGTCTTTCGTTTTGTGCCTCCTGTAGGTTGTCAATTCAGCAGAAAAGTTTGCTATTCTTGCTGTTTACTGACAGGAGGTGAGCACACGTGAACGCGTCGATGACGTATGGTGTCTGCGTGGACTCGCTGCACGGTGGGCATTCAAATTACGCTTACATATGAGGGACAAAAAGGAAACGTCCGTTCGGACCGAAATCTATGATTGGTTGAACATTTTTTGTCTTACGCCTGTCACAGATGACCTAAATTTCTACAAATACATTTTAACAACTTTTGTTTATTCTCACGTTTGTCTTTAAGCATTAATTTCACATGTTTCCTGTGTTGTTTATCACAAGTATTATGTAACGCGAGCCACAAGGATCTTGTTTCAGTGTGTCAGCCAGCTGTGAAAGTGTGATTTATTGGCAAACTTCACATCCCTTTATGTGTAATGCTGAGAGGTTTAGGAAAGACGATAGGTCTGTTTGTGCTTGTGGATTTTGTTCATTCAAATATATGCTTGGCGATTCATGGATGAGTGCTACATCATTGTGAGAGACTATGAATCACAGTACACAGTGTGTGTATGTGTGTTATTTGTATGAACTGACTGTAAACGGCTAAGCCTGTTGAGCACATTAGCGGCATGTGTGCATGTGACTTCTGTTTCCAGAAGATAGAAAATGACCTAAGGCTTTTTTGAAGGTCATGCTGGGATTTCTACCCCTCTGGGTGTATCTCTGTATCCCTTCTTATCTGCAAGACACTGACAATCGAAGGGAGGGAGAGGCAGAGAACTACATATTTAATGCCATGAATCAGGTTTTGTAAAAAATGTGTTTGCATAATTAAACAAATGAAATGCTATTAATGTTTAAAAAAAGCTTGCACATGATGGTTCTAATAAAAATACATACTTCATCATGTGTGCATAGATGTAGGGATTCATTTTCACAGTAACTTGCATATCTTATATAAAGTGCATGTCTCAGGTTGCTGGGTCATGCAACAGAAAGAATATTTGATGATTCCCTGCAGTGTATCAGCGAGAGGAAGGGTGGGTCATCTCTGCAGAGGGCTGCAGGTGGCAGAATGAGTCAAGCTGAACAGAATGAGAGAGAGAGAGAGAGAGAGAGAGAGAGAGAGAGAGAGAGAATGAGAAAGGCTTTGGAATGGTTTGCAAGCGCCCTCTGTTGGCTGCAGTGATTATTATGGTTTTCTGAGACCCCCATAGCAGTGGTTCTCAAACTGGGGTTGGAGCCGAAGCCCCAGTTTAATGACATTTTATAAAATGCATTGTATAATTTTTTTTTTAATTCCATTTAATAAAAATCCCACGAAGGGATGCACCCTATACTGAACAGTTTAAGAACCACTGCCCTATAGTATTTCTGCTGTATAAATCAAACATGCTTTCCCTGCCTCTTCCAGTAGATGTCTGTCTTTTACACCATTGTCAACCATCCTCTAACACATCCATTTCAGATTCCCTTTTCTCTCTCTCTTTTACTGTCACTATGTGTTACATATAACAGGCCTTCCACTCCCATGATGCTTTGCTTCACTTATTTTAAGGACATTCTTTCTCTCGTTTTTTATTGAAAGCTTCTCTTTCTGTACAGTGTTTCATAAAATAATAACAGGAACTAAGCTACGAAATGACTTTATAAAAATAGCGAATTTACTAATTTTGAGATGAAAACGACAATAGTCAGGTCAACACTCATTTTCATTTATTCTCAAGGAGGTGGTTAAGTAAAAGGGTTAAGGGACCATTGAGACCGCAGGTATACTTTCTGAGGGTACAGTAAGACTACCTTGTTTACTAAAAGGAGTAGCTAGAGGTGTGGCTTCTGATTTTATTAAGCAAAAATGAAGCAAAATGATAGAAGACATGCATATACAGTATGTGTGTGTTTGAGAGAGCGAGAGAGAAAGATGTTATTTTAGTTTACATTGCAGTGGGTGGTCTGCCTCTGGATGCCCTTGCTGAGAGCAGTGTTAGTTCAGTCTGTCTGTGTGGTGTCTCTCAGATGGGTGCATCTCTTTTAAAATCTGGCACACTTATGTAAGTCATGTCGGGAAAGGAGGAATAGCACTTAGTAAATGTGTCACTGCACTGTCAAAGGACAAAGTTCACATTCTTCGGCAGTATGGGTGGGCGTTATTTACAAGTAGCACACAATAGCTTATCTTTCTTTTGTAGGAAGTGGTATGTTTATCAGCTAGGAAATTTTGCATCTTGGTGATTACAAACGGAGAGGATTTTAATCTTTATGAAATGTAAAAGTGTGAGAATTTAATTTGACAGGAACATTCCTTTGGAACCTTGTTGCGGGGTTGTATTGGTGTGTAATTGGCAGTATTACACTCATCTTGTTTCTCTATCATTCACACACTGTGTTCCCTAAAGCCACAACTCGCATTTGTAAATGTCATTTTTGGTTATTACACACTGACAGTGATGGCAAACATGAATGCCTGGTTGTGCTTTAAATGTCCAGCTTGTTGTGCCACAAATTGTCTCATAATAAATAAGAATTTTCTATATCCTAAATGTAATGTGTCTGTTAATGGTCTTGTCATAAGACCTTTTTTGTCATGTTTCCTGGGTGATGTAGAACTAAAGGCCAGACTAAATCAAATCCATCAACAGCATGCAGGAGGTAGAAAGATTGATATTGCAAACATGATACTTGCAACCATGGTAAACACAATTAACTTTCTTCTTTGCCAGTGGAAGGTAAATTGAGATAATTTAATAGTCATATTTCTTCCCCACCATAAAAGTGAATTTTAAAATATTGTTTTTCAAAAATTATGTTTCATCTCTGTGACAGCACTTAAAGAACATCATGATTTTGTTGCTCAGTATTGTTATGCAGTAAAAACAGTATTATATACAATTCATTAAAACAGAGTAAACTTTAACCTGTTTGCCACAGTTGCTAGTTGTATAATATAATATAAAATAAAAACATTTCATGTATTTTATATTACTCTTAACCTCCTAAGACCGGGTGTGTCCACATACCTGGACATCACATTTTTTGTTGTTTGCACCATAATAATTAATTCTGTGTACTGTTGTACACAAACGTGGACAATTACACTGCTTCATGTTCAAAGAAAAATATTTGGTTATTATATTTCCTAACCCAAAATAGCTGGAAGAAATCTGAAAAAGAAAGACAAATCAAAGCTTGGGTCTTAGTAGGTTAAGGAAAGTATTTAGTCTTTTGAAAGCTGATGTTTTTTTCTGAAAGTGCGCTTTTGAAAAACGTAGGTATAATGTTTTTATTATTACTTTGTGTCATATAACACGAGAAAATACTAATGATGAAAACATCTAGTAATAAATAAATATAATCATTGAATTTGTATTGAATATTGTATTGTATTGTATTATACTTGTTTTGTAAGCAGATGACTTGAGGGGACTGATTCGATTTAGTCTGCTCTGACTTCGTTTATGTCATCGGTTTCAGAGTGACACTGTACCTCACTGTGGCGCATTTTGACGGATGCGCAGAGATCGCGCCCGAGGCGCTCACGGCCGAATGACCCGGTCTGTCTGAAGTCAAAACCACAGACGGGGCAGAAGAAAGTGAAAAGAAAAACGCTTGCTGTGGCAAAAATAATGCTGATAATAACTTCGAATGAATATTGAAAAGTAAAATGCAAAAAAAAAAAAAAAAGAATAAAGAACTGAACCTGAATGATTTTGTTTGCCGTTCTTTGCACGCTGAATAATTATAATGTTTGCGAATTTGCGAAGCACGCCAGGGATGCGAGAGATTGGCAGCGGGGGCGTGAGTTTATTTCACAGCTTTAAAATAGTTTGGGAAAGTGTAACGGTTATTCAGATGGATAGAGCACATGACACAATGCAATGTCTTACAGAAAATCACTTTGAACCCATTTAATTGAGAGTTTTCTTATTTGTGGCTCTGCTAAATAATGAACCGAAGCTTTACACGGTCTGTCCTTGTTCTGGAAAAGATAATGATGCTCTTAAAGTATCCACTTTCTAATTAACGTGTACTTTTTCAAAATTGTCCGTCTTTGCGCGGAACTTTATAAGGTCTCGAAAAACGGAATGTTTTATTTGATAGGCAGCCCATCCCCCGGTGTGCCGCACCAACACCATCGAACAGTGATAAAGAGGAGCAGAAAAGGAGTCCGAATGGGAGGGGGGACTTGAAGCGGAGAGAGGGAGAAGAGGAGAGAGAGAGACAGAGTGCGCGCACGGCGAAATATGCAGCACCAGTGGCAAGGAAACACACCCGTCAGCGGCGCGCACAGAAAAAAAGGATAAGCGCGGACAAAGGAAACATGGGCGCATCCGAGACGTATCCGTGCGCTTATTTGGGATTGACAATTAGGCCATTGTGCACATAAATGGAAAACCAATTAGGTGACTTTAATGCTGAAGTGGGAGGCAAGATATTGCAAACTGAAAAGGCGGAGTGCTGTTTTTAATCCGTCTGCGGATCCTATGATCTTGCGATGGCTTTTGCAGGGATATGTGATTGCCTAGACAAAAAAGTGCCTCTTTCTTTTTTGGTATGTTTATTATTTTGTGGCCTTGCTTTTGGACAAATACGATATTCCGTGCCAGAGGAATCGGAAAGTGGAACGATTGTAGGTGATATTGCACAGGATTTGGGTTTGGATATTCGCAGGCTCTCCACCCGAAAAATTAAGGTAACCTCTAACGGCGGCAAACGGTATGTGGACCACAAGAATGGAAAGCTGTTAATAAATGAGAGAATTGACAGAGAAACGCTTTGTGATTCGAGCACCGCATGTGCTTTGAATTTAGATGTTCTTCTTGAAAATCCATCTGAAGAGCATAATGTCGAGGTGGAGATAACAGACGTGAATGATAATACGCCGCAGTTCCCCAGAGACGAGTATCAATTGGAGATCACCGAATCTGCTTTGCCTGGTTCTCGTTTTCCAATCGAGCATGCACAGGATCCGGACATCGGTAGCAATTCTGTTCGATTATACCGGCTCAGTCCAAATGAGCATTTTGCTCTCGATTCTAATAAACCATCGCTGAATAGCAAGCACATCGAGCTCGTTCTCAAAAAGCCATTGGACCGCGAGATCGCCCCTTACCATCAATTAATCCTGACAGCGACAGACGGTGGCACACCAGCACGAACAGGTACCGCAAAAATTAATGTTCGCGTCTTAGATTCAAATGACAACAACCCAGTATTTGACAATTCAGTGTACAAAGTGAAATTGCTTGAAAATTCGCCAAAAGACACCTTGGTTATTAAATTGAATGCCACGGACCAAGATGAAGGAACAAACGGGGAGGTGCTTTATTCATTCAGCAGTTACACGCCAGACAGGGTCAGACAAATGTTCAGCATGGACACCAACACTGGAGAAATCCGTGTCAAGAGCAATGTGGACTACGAGGACACCAATTCCTATGAAATGTATATCCAGGCCATGGACAGAGGCCCAGCTCCAGTGGCGGCCCATTGCAAAGTGGTGGTGGAAGTTGTAGATGTGAATGACAACGTTCCAGAAATTGTGCTTTCCTCTTTATCCAGTCCGGTACGTGAAGATGCCCGTGCGGACACTGTGGTGGCTCTGATCAGCGTGACAGACCGTGACTCAGGCCCAAACAAACAGGTGACCCTTGATATTCCACCTGGCCTTCCTTTTAAAATTAAATCCTTCAGAAATTATTACACCTTGGTAACATCTGCCTTTTTAGACCGTGAGACCATAGCGGCCTATAATGTCACACTTAGTGCCACGGATGGCGGAACCCCTCCACTCTCTTCCCGAAAGACCATTCAGGTGGATGTTGCAGATGTAAATGACAACCCTCCACGCTTTGAGCAGACATCCTACACCGTCTATGTCCCGGAGAACAACGCACCTGGAGCATCGCTTTGTACCGTCAAGGCCCAGGACTCGGATGTCAACGAAAATGCTCGCATCACCTACACGGTCCTAAATGACAACAATCATGGCATCCCTGTCACCTCGTATGTGTCAGTAAAAGCGGACACAGGTGTTGCATATGCCCTTCGCTCATTTGACTATGAAACATTACGTGAATTTCACTTCCAGGTCAAAGCTCAGGATGGTGGTATCCCACCACTCAGCCGTGTGGCCACTGTCTATATCTACATCATGGACCAAAACGACCACCCACCTGAAATTGTCAATCCCCCAGCCAATGGCACGCGCTCAACAGAAACAGTGCAGAAGAATGCAGAACCAGGTACGCTGATCACAAAAGTCACGGCCTATGATGCAGATGCAGGACAGAACGCATGGATCGTCTACCTGCTGGACCAGGCCAGTGATCTGGACCTATTTAAAGTGCACGAGCACACAGGAGAGATCCGCACCACGCGCCGAGTCCTCGAGGACAACTCCACCTCTTTCAGTCTGACTGTTTTGGTCAAGGATCACGGTGAACCGCCTCTATCATCCACTGCCACCATCAATGTTGCCGTCATGGAAGTACCACCTAAATTCACCCCAGACCCAAAAAGAATCATCCGCCCTCATAGCACTCTATTGTTTTCCAACGTGACATTGTACCTCATTGTAGCCTTGAGTGCCACCACATTTGTGTTCTTGGTGACGGTCGTTGTCTTAGCTATTGTGCGTTGCCATGCCTACTGCACCCAGCCGGGGTCCTGCTCACCTTGCTGCGTGTCCCAGAAAGCCCAAGCGGAGAGTGGCTCCGGAGGAGGAGGTGGAGGTGGAAGTGGAGGTGCTAATTCTCAACCCAATAACAACGTGGTGCTTCGCCGGGACCTTAAGGTGGAACCTCATTACATTGAAGTCCGTGGAAATGGCTCCCTGACCAAAACCTATTGCTACAAGACCTGTTTGACTGCTACGTCGGGCAGTGACACCTTCATGTTCTACAACACAGGCCGACCCATCAGTGGCACCTGGGGCTCTGAAAGATTTTTTACAGGAGGGAGTGGATTTGTTCGCAGGCTCAGTATGCCAGATGCAGCAGGTCTACAGGTCTGTCTTATGATTTTAGTTTCTTTTAGCATTAGCACACATAACATGTACACTTTGCCCAATTTTTGTTCCCAGTAGAGTGGATACACAGGTGAACAGTAATACTATGAGCTGCAATGAAGCCTTGTGCTTACGTGTCAGTAGCTTTTGACCTTGCCATCTCCTGTCTCGATGTGTAGTTCTACTAATTCAGCTTTACACAGTTCTTCACTTCAACCCACATTAGCATCAAACATCAAGACGTTCTCAAGTAGCTTTAGTCCAACATTTATTAATAACATAAATGTATATATAAGTATTTTGTGGGTGCTAAATACTTTCTATTCTATTTAAGTGAATTATAGACTGTTTAAAGAATAAATAATCTCAACCACAACATAATTTGCTAGCTCAGGTTTAATAAAGTGCTTGTGCATTTGCTGTCATAGGGATTTGCTTAGGTTCCATTGGTCTGTTTTTGCTGCTGTGATACTTTGTGAGCCATGGATTCGTGAAATGTGTTTTAATTAGCTAGAACATGATCTAAAGGCGGTGTGTCCTGATGGCTCACGGGAGGGGGTGTTGCAGATGGTTTAAATAACAAAAAAATCGAAATCTCTGTGCATTAGAAAAATTGTAGAGCTTGCAGGAAGAGGCATCATATCCTTTAAGATTTTGTGGTGGTGAGAGGCAAAACAGTCACTGCAGCACACTGCTGAGGATTTAGGAGCAAAGGCCGTATGTCTGAGATAAGAGATCCAGAAATGAAATTAACCTTCAGCTTTTCCTTCTCAGCCCTGCAAATTATATTGTGCGAGAACGGGAGAGTCTCTTTGCACACGCTTTCTCCCCCCTGAATTCACCTGATTAAAGAATGTTATTTACTCAAATTATCTGGGCCATTCTCTAAAGCCTCATCCATTCACATATTCCCCAACCCTGTTTTTATTTTACTAGGGCAAATATAAAAAGAGCTCTGACACAACATGCCTGGGCTCTCGCTGCGAGACCAATAAATGCATTCACAGTAAAATTCTAGAACCAATCTTCTCTGTGTATTATATTACAAGGTAAATGGTCATCTTGTAAGCCCTAAACCGATTGGTTCAGTTTTTGTGGTTGAGGGCAGAAAATGCTCAAGTATCATTTTACATGAGGTCAGCTGGTATCTTGGGATGAAATCATCGGGTACCAGTGGGAGTGAAGCGGATGTTAGGACAATAGAAAGATGTTTGGGGGCGGTGGGTTTATCTTGAGAGGAGGGGCGATGGGTAATTAAAATGTGTGTGTGATAATGGGTTGCGTATGCTATTAGAAGAACGATAAAGAAACTCCATGTGCATTATTATTATGAACACTGAAAACACACACACCAGCAAGTCATGAGCCATGGCTAAGTGCCAATTGTTGTCTCAGTGGTCCTGTATTTTTCCAGCTGCGGCTCACATTAAAATGCAACGCACACACATAGACACAGAACATTATGATTTATTGATGAGAATATATCTGACCTCTTTCCTATTCCAATACATCATCTGTCCTTCTCTCTTTCTCTCTTTCCAGCCAAAAGGGCCGAATGCTGACTGGCGTTACTCTGCGTCGCTGAGGGCAGGAGTGCAGAGGTAAGCACTTTTGCTGATAATAAAGTCCTAAAAGAGTTACAGTTTCCTTAGAGCTGTTGGAGTCCCTCCCCTGCCTTTTTTTGTACCTTAGGAGGAATTATTAAATACTTGTTTACTCCCTTGCTTTATGAGACACTACATGTGAAGAGTTTCGTTGCAAAACGAGATAACCACCATTTTTTTAATCGTTCAGAAATCTCGTTTTTTGGTTGTGCATTCCAATTAATTTCAGTGCAACTGTAGTTGGTTTGTTTTGATTTAAGCCTTCATAACTTAAAAAATACAGCTAAGTAGCACCATAAAACAAAATAATAACATGATAACATAATAATAAACATGTTTTGACAAAAAATGTAAAAAATGGATTTATCTCGTTTTGCAACGAAATTCTTCATGTACATTCTGTAGTTCAGTGATCTATCTAAAGAAAAATAACTTAAAGGATACAAAGGTTTCCAAGTCTGTGACATGATTTAAGAAGATTGACAAATCGTGATTAATAATTATACATGGAACTATCCTTAAAATAATTTGACTAAACAGTTGTAAATGCACCAATTTGTTCACATTAATTTATAAATGCATCTTTTATCAGTCCTTCCAGAAAAACGCTGAGTTTTTTTGTGATTGTTGCGGGCACGTTTTCTTAAAAAAATGCGATGGAATATGTGGGATATTTATGCAATTTTATGTGATGAAGTTGCAGGAACTTGCAAAAATTGCATTAACTTACAAAAACTGCGGGATCTTGCAAAAACTGTTTGCAGCTTTTCAATAATATTCAGGTAACATAATTAAGTCACTTCATAACGTTCCCATGGCAACAAATGCGCTTGTGTGAAGTAAATGCAACATTTTTCAATTTTCTGCTAATATATATATGTGATTTTTGCTACGAAAATGCAGGGATTATAAAATTATGCAAGCACATGGAAATCAGCAATTTATGCTGCGAAAGTGCGGTGTATTTGAAAAACTGAGAGAGAAAAGACTTTGGCTGATTATGCATTGAATCATGCAATTGCATAATCACGTTTTTCTGGAGGGAATGTTTTAACATTTTAAAGGTGCAGTGTGTAATTTTTAGAAGGATCTCTTGACAAAAATGCAAATTAATATACAAAACGATATTATCAGGGGTGTATAAAGACCTTTTTATAATGAACCGTTATGTTTATATTACCTTAGAATGAGACGTTTTTATCTACATACACAGAGGGTCCCCTTACGTGGAAGTTGCCATTTTGTGCCGCCATGTTTCTACAGAAGCCCTTAACGGACAAACTTTTTTACTAAGTTGTCTCTAACGATGACATGTTTTACTGGTGGCAGCTGCTGTAGCTTCTCTATGCGTTTCAAAAGCGAGGGGTGAGCAGTGGATTGAGCCGTTGGTTGCAATTCGCAACCTCACCACTAGATGCTGCTAAAATTTACACACTGCACCTTTAAAGTGATAGTGTTACTGCTTCACTTGAATTCACAGTTTTGTGTCAATTTTGGTTCGTTAGCTAAAAGTTGCAGTCTGATTCATTGCAAACAAGAAAATATTGGTAAAGATATGGTAAAAATAGGTATACACTAATTGTAGTAGTCTACCAGTAGTCAAGTTGACACCAGACCCATAATCACCAGAAGCTCCCCGACTCCTTATTGACCCCTTGTGCCTTTGTCAGTGGACCAACTGTGCTCTGTCTTCAATGCACAAACACAAGCTCTGAAGCGTTTGCTTGGGGCCTTTCTTTGACATAGCGGTTGTCTGCAGTCTGATACTGAGTACAGTATGTAGGTCATCAGCATTCTTCACAGCAGATAGGACTACCAAGCATAAAGGACAAGCTAGCTGATGAGCCGAGCGTGTCAGCTTATGCACACGCACAAAACAATTGCGAGTCTAATCTCAGGAGAAATATTTAGATGCACAAATACTGACAAAATGAGTCATCGCTAAGCCTAAAAATACTTTCAAACTGTTCACGCGTACACACACAAGCACAATTTTAAAGAGAACCCCTCCCATCACACGCATACAGTTTTCAAAGGGTGATGGGATGTCTGTTTAATGTGATAATAATGCGCTAGCCTGTGGGCTTATCTCTTGGGATTGTTTAGTTTGTGTGATTTTGTGTGCTTGTCTGTGGTGTGATGTACATAGGGGACGACAGCACACACAAGGGCCATTTCAGATGAAACTTCACTGGACATTCAGAGCAGTAGCACCACATAAGTGGCATCAGGGATATATATAGCACCTTTCATACATAAAATACAGTAGAAAAAATATATAAACAGTTAAAGTAAGAGGATAAAACCTGTAACAAGCAATAGGAAAACATAAAACTTTATAATTAGTAATAATGACATTTAGAAAAATGACTAAGAAAGGTGACTTGGAAAAGTCCTGCTTTTATAGATGGTTTCAGCAGCAACAACATAAACAAACAGCTTTTGTGGCCCAAACTCAACTTCCAGTAGACTTCCACAAAGAATCAATAACAACAGAGTTCCCCGGAGTAGATTATTTCTGAAAAAAAAAGAAAAACAATAAATGACCTTTTACTGTTCAGCTGAAGTATACACTGAGGTAACGTACTGTGTAAAATGAATGTATGCAATTTTAGCTACATATTTTTAAATTCTTGCCTGGCTGCGAACCTATCTTTGCACAGTACTTTTCAGGTCAATTTATTATATATATATATATATATATATATATATATATATATATATATATATATATATATATTTATTTAGCACCTTAAAAACACGAAAAGCACATCATAAACAAAATATCATAAAATAGATGTTCAAAGATTATGAACAACTTAAAATGAGTAATAACCTACTATCAATTAATAAACATCCTACACAGCTACCCCTGAAAGTAAAGAAAAACATACTAAATGAATAAAAAAAAAATTATAATAATAAAACCAGGTTATGAATAGGCCTTTCTGACAAGGTATTTGTTATGAGGTCAGTTTGGTCACTACCCAGACCGATAAACAAACACACAGGCTGCTTTTGAAATTGCATACTGTGACAATAAGTACTGAATTACATTAAATATCTACTCTTCGACTGTTAAAACAGTAGGTACTATATAGTATTAATATGGATAGTATGAATGAATTTGGACATACTACATCCGCCATGTTGCATACGCCGTCATTACAACAAGTTAGTCATTAACTGGAATGACATTAAGGGGGCTTGCACACCAAAGCTTTTACGCCCACGGCCGGCGCATGTTTTCAATTGTTTCCAATGAAATAAGCCAGCAGCTAGCGGTTTTCTTCCATGCGGAAAAAACGCAGAGCGACGGTTTTCAGCACTGAGCGCCAAAAGCTGAAATATATTCAACTTTGGGTGAAAAGCTCCGCTTGTCAATGTCAGTTCTCACACAGCTGTCAAAGCACCGTGGAGGAGGGGTGGGACATTACCACAGCAACCAACCGGCTCACAGCTGGAGTATCACGGCTACCAAAGTGCTCAGCTGAAAAACAGCTGGCATTTGGCGTCCTCCAGGCGTTTCAGCCACGTTTAAAAGTTTTGGTGTGCACGCCCCCTAAGAGTGCAATTCAACCACAAGGGATAGCTGTTTAATATTTGCATTTAAATAAAGCCGTGTACCACTTTTGGACATTTTTTTTAATAAAACAACACCATTCCTTCTTCTTCTTCTTTGGATAACTCCTCCCTTGGGGGGGTCACAGGATAGTAAAGCATCCATCGAATTAACACTTTGGGATCTTACTGTTTTTGCAATACTATGAATTCGGACATACTACTGTACTTGCCTCTGCTTTTCTTCATCTACTATATGGTATGGAAGTAGGCTGTTTTGGACACAGCGGGAGTTAACTTTGGGCCAGGCGTGTAACCATGGAAACGTGTGTGCATCCAATGAAACGGTCTATATATAGAACGGCATTTTAAAAGTTCTCATCTAATTTCAATTTGTTAAAGGTTCTAGATTATTAGGGCATAAATGCTCAAGACAACTCTGATTGATTGCATAGCATTTGGCCAAATAAATTAACAATATAGGACCTCATACTAGTACAGTCTAGTACATATCTTGATAAGGAGTCAGTAAATAATAAAGGCATGACTTAAGTTCTTAGTGTCTTCCAGTGATGAAAATGGACGAATCTGCTCACTATTTATGGGGTGGGAGAAGCAGGTCTTTTAATACTTTTACACATGGCAGATGCTATTATTCAAAGCTATGTATAGTGGGGTTCAAGTTTATTCAGACCATATGTTACCTGAGAATATATAAACTATGCCCTTGATGTTCCTGTACCAGCTAAAGGAACACTTAAATTATGTGAGACTTATAACGCAGTTGATAATCTAACACAGGGGTTTTCAAACTTTATGACCCCACATATAATGAACCTTTAGCCAGGGGCCCCTTTCTTAAAGCTCACGTAACACACGCTGTTTCTGCATTTCTGATGTTAGTCTGGAGTAGAGTAGTATTACATCCTTTTTATCTCCGAAAAGTCTTTAGTTTAATCAGATTTATAAAAGAAAGATTAGCTTTAACGAATCTTTCCGATAACGTACGAAAAAATGAAGAAGGAGGAGTTATACCGCGGGAGGAGCGAGTATGAGTCATGCAACACTATACAACACTGTTTAACGATTCACTACATGTTCGTGTCATTTATATAATATGCACGCAACTATTTCCAACATAAGACAGAAGTCTTACTTACCGCGTGCAACTCGTCATGACCCGGTTGGGAAAATCCACCGCATCAAACACACACGCAAAACTCCGCTGCTACCCCGGATAATAAACTATATGCATTGTTTTCATAAGGCTGGCTTTCTTCTCCTTATATCCAAAAACACACTTCTTCTTTCGTGCCATTGTTGAGTTTTGAAATTAAACAAAGCTGTGTCACGTGATAAGATGTTTGCAAGTTCTAGCGTCTCCCGCTGAATGACGTGTGGAAACGTCAGCTGGACCTGTAATCGAAAAAAACTTGCCGCAACTTGTACGAACCCTGGCGAAGTGCATTCGGCACAGAAATACTCTGTAACACGCCCAACTGCTTTTTTGACACTTTGCCTACGTTTAGCATGATGAAACAACTCTATAACTGTGTTAATAAGTCAGAATGCTTAAAATACCATTGAACCTCCCCTTTAAAATACATATCCATATAACCAAATTTGTGTATAGAAAAATTTATAAGGGGCGGATCACACAGAGCGTGTTTATGGCAGTGGCAGGTGCCTTTTTTGAATGGTTTTCTATGGGCAATGAGCGTTATGCGCTTGCCCTTTGCCGCCTTCTGTGCCACATGGTTTTACAAGAGTGCTCTACATGGAAAAGCACCAGACTTAATTTTCCATTGTCCAATCAAATAAGAAAAGAGGCGGGCCTTAAGTTGTGGTGACATAAGTTTACAGTTGCTTGGAACCACTGGAGACTGCACTCTCAATGTGTGTTTGTGCACCTCTCATCCTCGATCAAGGTCAGATAAGCGCCCTCTTTTTAAAGTTTCTGCTAATATGACAGTTAACAGCAAAAGAGCGCTCACCCTTCAAAATTTTATTGACAGGACAGTTGCCAAGTTGCGCTAAAGTGACCCAAAAATGGCGCGCCTTGCATTTACGCACATTTAAAACTCGTTTGGTGTGATCGTCCCCTAACTGTGTTAAATAAATAATAATTTTGATATTATAAAGACAGTAAATTGTTTCCAAACTAAAAATTGGCTACACAGCAAATTTGTACAATTTTTTTTTTTTTTCTTATTAATTTTTTTGGGGACCTTTGGAAGCTTTTGGGGGACCCCTGATCAAACACAACACCCGTGTTCTTCACTTCTATCTATAAAATGATTCTATAGAATTCTATAGACATTACTACAATTCTAAATGCTATGGTTATATTTTATAGTGCTTTGATTTTAATAGACTATTTGGCCACAGAGATTTGTTAACAGCCATCTGAAATATGAGACCGTTTCAGGTTCGCACATTGTCTGGGTCCTTGGAGTGTCTTGCTGATATAGTAAATCACATTGCTGTACTTGTTTGTTTATTTGTTTGTTTGTTAAACATACATTATTTATCCATTAGCGTTCTTAATGACACCAGATGTTTGACACTAGAGGTTTAACACCACCCGAAGTTTTGATGTGTTAACTACTTCACCACCATGTAAAATGCCTAGAAAGTTGCTAAAAGTTTCACGCCTCATGATGCTTTTCAGCTTTAAGAGACTCAGAAACATCATCATCATAACACAGGATCAGGATTCTGGACTCTAGTAGGCAGGGCACACCCTATGCTGCATTGCAGATGCCCCACTATACCTACTTCCTTTTTGCTACTCGTGGCTGTATATTCATAATGAATGTATAGGAGTGCTGTGGCAAAATTCACAGTCTTGCCGATTATGTGGGTGCTTGTGTGATCGTGGTTTCCATGACGATACACACACAGAGCTATTCTGAACACTGAAGGCCATTGTGAAGGAGTGTATATAGAAAATGGAATGTCCCTTTAAACGTAATGAATACTCGCAGCTCCAGGGTGCGCATTCGTTGAAATTTTAAGTACGTACTGCATCTTCAACTGTCTACTGCAGATTCCAAGGCATATGTTATATATGGCCTGCTGACGGAATGAGAGAAAAGAAAAATATGGTTTAGAAAGTGAACAATGTATTAGGGGAAATCAGATTATAGACCAGGGCACTGCATATACTAGTAGGGGGGAAGAGAGATGTTGACAGAATAAATTAATACAGTCCATATCTTGCTCTATTTGACTCTTAAAATACAAGTCATCTGCTTTCCAGGCGTCATGTCTGAGGTTTAGACATCGTGGAGGGACAATGTACTATAACAATCTCTGACAGTCGACACACCACACACACGTCACTTCATACACAGACACATCAGATCACACATACTCTGTAGCACGGCATGTCACATGTAAATGTGCCATCACACACACCTTGGGGCCAAATAGCTAAAACAAAGAGACACTCACACTAGCCAGGAATAATCGCACTAACCAAACCATATCTCAAGATGAAAAAAAAGTATGTGACCATTTCTGTAAAAACAAACTAAAGTAATTTTGGTGATTTACTGTTTACTACAAAAACCATCCTGCGTAATGTAAAGAACATTGCGGGAACATATAACGTTGATATCTTTGAGTAAGGTCATTAAAATCAAACTTTAATCCTCCTAAACTCATAATTAGTTAGAGTGCATGATCACTGAAAGCCAATGTTGACATTTGAAATCACCTAAACGAACACACCCCTACCCCAATAGAATCTGGACCTACTTTTGATAGACCCACCCCACACATACGCAACCCAGGCAACGATGTCAGTTAGTAGACACGCCCCTTACTGCTTATTGGATACAACTATGTTTTGGTAGTTGGCCCGACTCCCTTTTCCAAATTGTTTTTCAAAAATCATGCACCCTGCCTTTAATGAAACTTTTAACAGACAGAGTCACAGGGCCCTATTTTAACCATCTAAGCGCATTGTCTAAAGTGCACAGCGCAACGTCTAAATTTAACGACGGGAAAAATGGTTTGTGCGCCGAGCGCATGGTCGAAAAGGGTTGATCCTATTTTTTTAATGATTAATGGGAGTATTTTGGGCGTAACGTGAAATAAACCAATGAGAGTCTCAGCTCTCGTCCCCTTTAAAAGCCAGTTGCGCTGGCGCTATGTTTAATCCCTATTTAGATGACGGACTTTGTAAACTGAAAAACTAAGCGGAAGAAGATCCCCAGTTTAAGATTGTTAAATAATTGTGTTGTTTTTCACTTATATTGTAATTGTTATTTTTTTATTAAAACCTTTAAAACCTGTTTTCTTTTAGTCATGGAAGTAAAAAGGCAGGTTTTTAATTGCTTTAAATGTATGGCTATCCAATATCATCAAAAAATTATAGAAGTATGTAAGAAAAGGTTTGTACATTAAAAATACTTTATTTGTAACAAACAGGAGATAAAGAATTTACAAACGGCCCTCCGCACGTTTCAGCACTTGGACAGCGGCATGAGTTTTTTTAAGTATTAATTAAAAATGTTTCTCATCTCACCATATCCACAGGTACAGAGTCATCATATACAATAAATCTGTGAGGTAGCAATAAAAAAACAAAACATTAAAAACAGATGCATTTGTTTAAAACAAAGAATTTATTTACTTATCAAGCTACAGGTGAAGCAGCTCTTTGCACCTTCTAACGTCTCATAATTAGTCCTCATTTATGTCCAAGAGACTCAATAATAATCTTTTACATTCAATCCTTTAATCTTTCATATTTGCTGCGCATTCATGTATGTGATAAGCAAACCCGCATTGTCGTCCCGTTTATAGGCGCATATTACTAATGCACTCTTTAAATAACAAAAAATATATTGCGTCTATTTTAGTTGCCTCAAAATAGCAACGTGCCAACAATGCGCCTGAACACACCTTGTTTTCAGACCAGAACGCCCATGGGTGCAAAAGGGGGCGCAAATGCATTTGCTATTTAAACAATGTGGCGATAAATGTGAAAATGATAATTGCGCAGGGTGGAAACTAGCAAAAAACATTAGCGTTGCACATTGCGCTGCATTGCGCCGGGTGTAAGATAGAGCCCACAATGTTTCATATTCAAAATGTCTCCGTTGGTTTTATTTTCAAATACTACGGTTCGGGAAGTTAACCGAAAATGACATATATTTTTTGTTTTTTAGTTCTGTGCACATGGAAGAGGCATCAGCTGTCATGCAGGGGGCGCAAGGCATGCTGGTCCAGAACTGGCCGACGGTGTCCAGTGCTGCAGGTGAGGTCACATCTTAAAGAAACACACACACATACACACACACACACACATACACACTGCCGACTGCCATTAAATGTTAATCAACCGAAACCGACAACATCAACAGCATCTAACAGAACTTCACGCTCTCGCTAATCTGAAATCATTTTCGTTCTAGCGAAATTATCATGTTAATCAACCTCTTACATCTGTTCGAATTAATACGCCTAATGCATATGCTGATTTTAGAAACTTAGTGTAAATCAAGGCCAACCAAAATACCTACAGCTTTTGACCCAAATCGAAACCGACTCACACTGACATGAATTCATGCATGATTAAAATAACCTGTGTAAGGCAAAAGTAGAAAGCAGTTGAGTAAGTCTCCTGCTCTCCATGCACAGAAAGATCTCTAATCCAAGTGAGTGCACAATTATTTTAGGCTTTTTGCATCTAGCACGTCACTCAATGACCTCTTGTAAACCAGTGGCGGGTCAAAGATCTAGCATATTCTTATTCGCTTCATTTTGCAAACACAATGCTGCAAATAGGCAAATATCAAAGCTACAAAGCCAATCCCCTGACAGGCTTTCATTGTAATTTAGTGCTGTGTCTCTCAAGTGGGCATTTTTGGCCCAGCCAAAGACTAACACATAATTAGGCAAACATAAACGTCTAATCATTAGTTGACACAATGAACCAGATGGGTTTATTTCGGGTAACAATTGCAATCTGCAAAGCTAGGATGGTATCAACTTTTTGAATGCATTTTGAAAATCAGGAGGTTTGCTAAATATTGTGATGCTGTAGGCCTGTCTGTGGTTTGCTTATTAAATTTGCATTACTAGATATGAGTCGCCTTAAAGATCAACCAGATTGACAGGGGCAGATGATCAGTCTAATGTGCCATTAGAGTAATGAAAGGACAGTGGCAGGTCTCCTGGGTATGGGATGGCAGAGATATTGACAGGCTGATAGCCGATGTGAACCAGACAATGGAGGACAATATGAATAGTAAATAGCATGCGTGGAAGGAAAGCAAGTAGGAACTCAATGTTTCTATATTAGGATGCAAAGAAGTGGAACGTCAAACCATGCACCGTTCTCCTGAGTAAAATATGATAGACTTAAAAAAAAAATCAGTTCACTCTTCCCTGAAATAGGGTGCTCTAGTTACTGTATTTGAAGGCTAATGTGCTATTATTGACCGAGTGCAGGTGTGTTGTATGAGCTCGGGTTTAGCCGTTGTGCAGATGAAGGCAGTGCAATAGGAGGAACAGAAAAGAGCCTTGAGGAAATTAGCAGAGAAATGAGACATAGATAGAATGTGTTGCACAGTATCTGATATATGAAGATGCTATACTAAGAGTTGTTTAAAAGATAAAGAGTGTAATATAGAGAGATGGCAAGTAATAGAGAGCGAGAAAGATGAATAAATGAATGGTGCTGAAACCGAAAGGGGGATGCGGAGGTTGGAGATGCATAGAGGTTTAGGATTGGTAGACCCCTCCGGTGGTCCTGTTGCTAGGAAACACTGTGTGACTTGTTGCTAGGCAACAACAGTGAATCTTAGATACTGCAGCAGTAGCAGCAGCAGCTGGGAGTGGGCGAGTAGGGATGGGGGAGGAGGATTCCATGGCAACCGTTCATACTCAAAATGGAAGAATGAGCAAGGTGTGTAAAGGGAGAGAAAAGGTAAAGGTAGAGGATCAGAAAAATGGATGGGGACAAAAGTGGGACCTGGGGCTAGAAGGACCAAAAATAGCACATTTGACCCTGAAACTTGGGTTGTTTTTCTAGGCAGCATTGATACCCATTTAAATGTGCAATACAGATCTAAATTTTGTGTTAAATATAATAAATCATGCACACTAAAAATGGCCACCAATCAACTCACCTTATACCATAATAACCAGGGTTGGTGCAAAAAGGGGCGTGGTGTTAACAAACTTGCTTGTGCTTTGTAAATGCATAATTTGACAAATAACCATGGCATGCTAAAATCTTATAGATTAGTATGGATCAATTATTGGTGAAGTACCGTTTGTATATGTATAACATTCTTTCTGGTGGTCACATTGGGAACAAAAGTGGTGTGCCTCTGACATCCAACTTAACACACAAAACACATGCGAGCATTGATATTACACAAGCTCACAAGTTATTCGCTGAAGATCGAAAAACCTTGATATCTGACCTTCTCAGGCAAATGTGATCAGTCAAGCGCAGAGCCTCACATCTTTGCTGTGCCATCTGTTTGGAGGTGGTTAGTTTTAAGGATGGTCAAGACTTTCAACGTTATTCAGAATGAATCGGTGGCCTTCAAGAAGAGGTGTTTGCTTATATTAGGACCTGATGCATCTAAATTTAAGGATCTACCTGAAATAGATTAATACTGTACCCAGTACTGCACACATGCGTAGACACACAACAATCCACGTGTGGAGATTCATTTAAGAAGAATATCATAAAATGGATTATCCCCGAGAGATTTTGCATTTATTAAAGTAAGCTGTGTGGTACTGTCATAATCCTGTAGTACCAAAAAACAAACAGAATTATGTTTTAGGGCTACGGTTAGATCTAAATAAAACACAGAAATTAAAGTAGGTCATTGATGTTCTGGTGTGGCAAAGAGTACTGCTTCTTTAAAGATACATAGGTGCATACATTTCACACTCTGTACTCAGTAATGTGTGTTCAAAACATTAACATTATACAGATTTTATATGCCTTCATGCAAAATGCCTTCATGCATACTCCATTTGCCAAACTCTGTTCTACAGCGCTATTTTTATGTAGAAATATATTTAAGTGTGACCAAATGTATACATTAGTTTAGATGTTTATATGGTAGGCGCATTCATTTGAAGGATTCTAGAAATGTAGCAGGTGCTTTTTTTCATCCAAAAGTACTATTGCAGTTGCAGGTGTAGTCTTTTTATAGAAACCAGGGGTTGGGTGTTTATGTCCCAAGGACATAGAGTTAGTATCTGGGTCATTCTTATGGACCGTAGCAGTCTCACACTCATGGACCGCTCACAGATCTATCCAATTCATATTGAGCATAAAAGACTAAAAGAGTGAAAAACTAAAATACTTTTTTGATCTATTAAGCACAGATCTGATCTGAAAGCTGATTTTTTTATGCAGCCTGTGTGTGAGTCTTTTTATTAGACCACACTGTAAAAAAATTCTTTGCTGCCTTACATTTTTTTTTTAATCAACTCAGTCAACTCAGATTTACAAGTAATTTCAATTTACTATTATTTATCTTGTCAAGAGATGAGTTGTTATAACTACAGATGAGTTGTTATAACTTATAAAATATAGTTAAAAAAGTCAAAAAAAAAATGTAACTCTTGTCAAGTTAATAATAAGTTGACATGACTTGTAAATCCGAGTTGATTAAAAAAAAATTAAGGCAGCAAAGATTTTTTTGTGCATTTAAATAGTACTTGTTTTTATATTTTATTTCAATTAAAATATTTAAGATATAGAAATATTAGGATATTGTTTTCTGTAAAATAATTAACAAAGTGCAAAATTAATTAATACAAAAATTTTCTCATTTGTGTATTATTATATATTGTGGTACATTTAACCCTGCTTTTAAATAAAAAAATTTATTAGGCCAACCACTATCAAAGATTTTTATGTAAGGAAAATACAATACAATACAATAAATAGTATAAAATAGTAATAATGCTGCAGCACTTTTCATGAAAAAAAATATTTACAAAAAAGCAGTAATAATATATTTCATTTTATTTCCTTTAATTTTTACATTTTTAAATTCTTATTATATTTTATTCTATTTTCTAGGATCGCCTTAGTCTGCCTAGCGGCAACCAACTACTTCCTAATTCCCATAAAATGTTATAATATATTTAATGTATATTTTCTATAGGATCGGCTAGGTCTGACTCTCTCTCAATGTTGTTTTTTCTACCTAGGACTTTTTCTGACAGGGTTTTTCTCCTAGGATTTTTTCCATCCCCTTGGGAGACAGCTGACATTTGTTTAACTTAGATCTCTCTTCTATACATTACATTAATACTCCGCTCACTAGTATGGTTTAATTTTAACAGCTGTATTTTGCAACTTTTGTTGTCCTCTGATTTTTTTGTGCTTTCTCTGTTTTTTATCAATGTAAAGCTGCTTCAGAAAAATTCTGCAATTGTGAATTTTTTTTTTTTAATAAAATTGAATTAATTTAAATAGTTTGAGGTTTAGAACATAAAAACACTAAAATTAGATTTTCCTGTAATAGAGGTAGAGCATGGAATCACAGAGAACACACCATTAAAGGGGCTATGGCATGAATTCCATGTTTAAGTGCTATGATTGGGTCCCCAGTGCTTCTATCAACCTAGAAAATGTGAAAAAGATCAACCCAGTAAGAAAAAAATAGATTGATGAAATTTGGCTCTCCTTATGTCATAAGGAGCTCTTATTATAGTAATACCACCCCCTAATCTGCACTATCCAACCACAGCACTGCCATTTAGTGCAGAAAAACACAATTTTTTTTAATTGCAACAAACCACCATCATTGTGATCAGTGTTTGAATTTCACCAGCTCATTTGCCTTTTAAAGGACACACCCAAAACGGCACATTTTTGCACACGCCTACAAAGTGCCAATTTTAACATGCTATACTAAATTATTTATATGGTATTTTGAGCGAAAACTTCACATATGTGCTCTGGGGACACCAAAGATTTATTTGACATCTTATAAAAGTCTTGTGCCATGGCCCCTTTAAAGGCAGGGTCCATGATCTCTCAAAGCCAATTTCATTTAAAATCACCTAAACAAACACGCCCCTACACCAATAGAATTTGGCCTTCTGTTGATAGACCCGCCCCACACATACACAACCCAGGCAACAATGTCGTTTAGTAGACACGCACTTTACTGCTGATTGGCTACAAGTGTGTTTTGATAGTCGGCCCGACTCTCTTTTCCAAGGCGTTTTTCAGATATCATGCACTCCACCTTTAATTTATTTAATGCACAATAAATTCCTTAGGATAAAAGCTATAATATCTAAATGTAATCAATTTTATTTTTTCTCTTAGATGGAGAGGGAGAGGGACAGCTGTCCCCTCCTGTTGGAGCCGGAATCAACAGTAACAGCTGGAGTTTCCGCTATGGTGCCGGCCCTGGTTACGGCCCTCCTCAAGCTCTGAAGCCAGGAGAGATCCCCCCCGAAGCCTTCATAATTCCCGGCTCTCCTGCCATCATCTCCATCCGACAGGACCCAGGTGCCGTAGATGACAAGGGTGAGTTCATCACCTTTGGAAAGAAGGAAGAGTCCAAAAAGAAGAAAAAGAAGAAGAAGGAAAAGGAAAAGAAAGACAAGAAGGATAAAGGAAAAGATGATGGAGATGAGTAACGAAGAATGGGCTACCAACATAAGAGCTATCAAGATATGTTTGTAGCAAAAGTTGACAGAAATATAAAACCAAATATATATTGAAAATGTTAAGAGAGGAAAACATTCTTATAGTGGTTTTGACCACTCAGCTACCATAACCACCATGTCCAACATGTCCAGTCCTAGCCAGAAGAGGATTTGTGTAAATAATTACAAAATAAACCTACGAACATGTTTCTGTGACTCTGATTGGCTGTTTCCTAGTACTGACCCTTGAAACTTGTCCAAGAAAGCACTTCAGTCTGCAAAATGTAATCCGAGCCCACTCGAATCTTGTAAATGACATTTTCGACCACGATGAGTCAAGTCCCTCTCCTCTTTTAAAAGGGTTTAACAAATTTCCAGGTAAACTGGATATGAACTCTCACGCTATTCAAAGAGTGGCATTCTCGGACTCTCTTCCTGCCTTTGACTTTCCAAGAGGAAGAAAACATCCTCATTTGACCCAGTCTCATGCCTTGATCTGCTGAAAACAAAGCTTTTTAAAGAAAGAGACAAACATTTAACTGCGACTTCATACAAATGGTGTGTGTATGTATTCAAAAGGCTGCTTTCTTATTATTGTTAAAGCAGATTTAAATTAAATGATAACTCCAGACATATGCAGGAATGTAGCAGTGTAATCCACCACACTTGCATTCGTTCACACACACCGCCCCAACACAGGCACGGTAATCGCCCACGCCCGCTTCTGTCCTCTCCCTAAACTAACGCCTAAACTTCAGAATAACAGGGCTTTACTTATTATATTTTATAAAAGCAAGTGTATCTACGCTTATTCAATATAAAAATCTTGCACATCTGATGTGCTTAGAGCTACCCACACAAAACTCTTGAGTACTCCTGAGTTTCTTGCTCTTTGCTGCACATACTAAGAAATGCCTGAATAGGAAGTGCAGGCTGTCCATACCCTATACAGGTTACCACAAGACCACCTTACCAGTCTCTCAGAGTCTGTAAAATAATACAAATTCATTTCAGGACCCCCCCATTTGTCTTAGTCCAGCTATGTGTCCTAATGCCCTCTGTTTGTATGTTATCTGATGTTGCCCACCTCCATGTACCACTGTTTGTGCTTAGTCCCATGCCAGTACTGCCCCCTGGTGGGTTATATTGTACAACATTACAAAAAGAACCGAAGGACTCTGTTAAAGCAAGCTTGTGCAGAGCTAAAATGGTAAAGTCACACCAAGACTACACTTGTACCGGAAACATAAGCACACTTACATGCACAAGTGTTTTGTGCCCCTATGGCCGTGGGAACACCATGGACTATGCAGTCTTGCTTGTGTAGATGCTAGGATGTCTAGCTTCAGTATATGGTGCTTATTGGGAGTGGATAAGGTTAAGAGGACCACAATGGTGGCAGTACCAAGTTTTTCTACTGTACAAAGCAATGGTAAATCATAGCTTAACAACAGAGTGTTGATTTGACTTATGTAAATAATGTGAATGGTAAAACATTCAGACATGCTTCAGTTCCTGTTGCCTCTCCATTCTTTTCCTAATGTCTAGGCTGTAGAAATACTGTTCTGTAAAGGAGAATATGTTTGCGCTGCTATGAGACTGTATCATCTTATTACACACAGACAGACATACCCACACACACAGACACGCACAGACACACCTTCAGGTGTGCTTCAGTGCTGTCAGATCACCAAGTGACTGTTTGCATGTTAAACGCAGTTAAATCGAAATTATATATGTATAGATATAAAAGTTTTTTCAGAATTATTTTTTCTCATTTATGATGGAACTGGGGGTGTGTATCATCTCTGCTGAATTATGTAGACATAAATCCACTCAGAAATACGCAAACACACACTAATTTCGTACTGTACATACAGAGAAACACACAGAGCTTCAAATAACACACACAGTGTTGGCTCTGTGTCAAATGACATGAACATTTTAGTATATGTAATGCTGTAGTGCTATGGTCTGATACTCTTTTCTTTACGACCTTATACTTTTCGAATCTAAAGGGATCTTATGTTTTGTGCTAGGCTTTGAAATCAATAACACTGTAATGTGAACCAGTTCATACGTCCCTATAAATATAAACATCCCCCCTTAAAAAAATAAAAAATTACAAAAAGGTAAAAATGATAAAACGGGTTATAAAAAGGGTCTATGTATTCTGCTTGTGTGTAGTAAATATCAATTCATCCAGTGCCAAGGTGGCGCTACGCTTTGACTTTGACGGTGCAAATCTGTTGGACAAATTTTTTGTACACCTGCTCATAAGTGTAATGGTGTTTATTATTTTATATTACTTTATGAAATATGGTAATGTGTTTTCTTTATAAATCACAAATAAAGTTTTCTTTCATAAGTATTGAAGCATCATCTGTGGTCTTGATTTTCGCTCTCTGTACATGTAATTACAGTGATAGTGATACAGTGATAGATGTTGCTAAACGCAGGGTCATGGGTTCAAATGCTATGAAATATTCGGACTATTTAAATTAATCAAATTATAATTGCCCTAAACTGATTTAGGCTAACTGGTAGGCTACTCTTTATTATCATCACTTAAAACGCAAAATTGAATTGTCATCTTATGCAGATTCTACATTAGGTCTAATTAATATTAAATAAAAAAATAAAATTCTTTAAAATTTTGCAGTTTTATTGTTTTATTTTGTACAAACAGGATCTTCACAAAGTTAAACACAACACTGTAAAAAATGCAGAATTTTTGTCAAATCAACACATATGTTTATGTTACTTTAAGTTAAACAATTTCAACTTGAATTAATGATTTATGTCAAATTTTAAAGATAAAATAAAAAATATTTTTGAATTGCAACATTTTTTTATATCAAAATCGAGACATTAAACTTTACTGAAATACGTTTGTTAACATTTATGAACATGAACTGAACAGAGACCCCTGTTGTTCGTTTTCAGAACCGAACAGATCAAATAAAGGCTGACTGTATTTACTTAAAAAATATGAGACACCTGGCTATTGAAAAGGTTCTTTATTAATCCATATTTTTATTATGTTTAATTAATTAGTTGTATTGTTATCATGGCAATTTTTTTAAATCAATGTTGAGATAATGGGTAGTTTCAACTGTCCCGAGTCCCTACGCTGAGTCTCGTGAACATCTATCAATGTAATATTAAAATAATTAATAAAATAAATTGCTTGTGCCTTGAGTGAATTTGTCTGCTTCTGATCATTTAAAGCTTTAGTTTTGATAATTTGATGATAATTTGACACAAAAAGAAAAGACGAAGCAACTTGAATCGCCTACAGTTTTTCGTTTATGTATTTAGGATAATATACATCGTATGTTTATTAATTTAAAACATGTTTTATACACTCTAAAAACAAACGGTGCTATATAGCACCAAAAGTGGTTCTTTGCTCGTAATCATAGAAGAACCATTTTTAGTGCCATATAGCACCGGTGAAGCACCAGTGAAGCACCTGTGTAGAACCATATGAAGTTCTAAACGTAGGTTCGGGAGGAGCCTAAAACATTCAGTCCTGTCAATCATCCGGATAGCCTATTTAAGCGAGTTAATCTCCACGCCCTACATTGACGATTCATCCGGCATCCCTCCTCCTCCCCAATTCTCCTCCTTTTTGTTGCCTATTTCTCTCTCTGCTCAATGTTAAAAAGGGGGGATTTCTGAACTTGGGGCTCGAGCCGAGTCTCGGGTTCAAGCTCCCTCTGAGGACAGCAAGCCAAATTTTATTTTACCATCATTCAATAGACTGAATGCGCAGGCGAACTAGTGAAATAGTGCTTTGTAGAACCATGTGGTGCTATAGTGGTGCTATATGGCCCCATATGGTTCTACACAGGTGCTACACAGGTGCTTCACCTGTGCTATATGGCACTAAAAATGGTTCTTCTATGGTTACAGTGGTGATCAGAACACAACGAGACATTTCTGAATCTGACAATATGAAGCAGAACCTCATTATTTCAGTTAAGGATAACGGACAACAATCTCTCTCTACAACCTGTGCTGTAAATCTACTAATTTCTGACAACCTTCTGAAGTTCCAGAACTTAAAGATATGACTTATGAGGAGAGCAACTCCAAATTAACATCATACTTGATCATTGCATTAGTGTCCGTGTCCACTTTCTTCCTGACGTTCATTACATTGATTCTGGTCCTTCTCTGACCTTACATAATTTTACATTATAGTATAGTGGTTAAACGGATTACATTAAGGTTTTTAAATCATGGATCGAATCATTTTCGGGGAAAAAAAGGAAATTTGGAAAATAAAATAAGAACAAACCAAGAAATTATAGGCATATAAAAATAGAAAAGAATAAAGTTACAAATAAAGTAACAGGAGTAAAACAATCAAATGAATAATAACACTGTCTTCTGCATTCTTTACATTAAAAATAATTATTTTTTTTCTGAACTGTTTGCGTTCACTTTAATACATAACTGACTGTTTATATAATAATGCTACCCAGTAAATACTTGCCGAGACCGTGGTATTTAGAGATAATTTTGGGTGTTTGCACGCAGAATTGCAGTTTGGCATATTGCACGATATTGAAAATGCGTATAAATAGCACGAAGTGTAAAACTCGTGCAATACATACGCCAAATTCCACTTTGGCGTGCATATGATACGCAAGTCCTTCACATTAACTTAAACGGGGCATCTTTTTTGTCGTTTTATTTATTGGTTTCTCTTTTTTTTTTTTGCTATGTTTTTACCATTTTCGCTTGGGTTTAGGGTTAGAACAACTTTTTGTTATATAAAAATGACATCCTAATCCAAACCCCAACTCTAACCCCAACTCCAAGCGACCATGGCTTAAATATGGACAAAAACATTGAGAAACCTGTATATTTAATAACCTCATTAAGCAAATCTAAAATCTAACCCTAAACCCAAGCGAAAATGGTTTAAAAAACAGAAAAAAATTGAGAAACCAATAAATAAAACGACAAAAAAGATGCCCCGTTTAAGTGAATGGGAAGGACTTGCGTATCATATGCACGCCAAAGTGGAATTTGGCGTATGTATTGCACGAGTTTTACACTTCGTGCTATTTATACGCATCCTCAGGAGACTGGGTAGGATATTCACATGGCGTGCTATTTATACGCTTACTTTATCAATATACAGTAATAAAACGTTGCATTCATCATGTTTTATGAAACCTGCAAATGTCTACTTTTTATGAGGTTATACTGTTGGGTTTCTTCATATATACTACACAAAAGCTTACATTTTTTTTACATTTCTTGTCACATTGAGGCTGATACAGTACAAATTGTTTTAGTCTTAGCCTACTGAATATCTAAACATTAACAAATATCCCTTTCGTTTATGATTTTATTTTAAATTATTACTAATTACAATGTGTCATTTTTTAATTATGTTTTGTCATCCGTATTCAGCACCAGAAACGCGGACAGCGCCTGTACCGACCTCTGTGCTTTGTGCTTTAGCCAGTGGCGTCACTTATTAGGTGGACTTTAGCCACCAGCATCTCTGCCAAGACCCTCATATTCCACAATCTAATTCATGATCGCTTTAGTACACTTAAAATCTCATATAAAAACGGCGCCGGGCTTCGTCTCCGCCCCTGTGTTCAGTACCTTTCTCAAGTTCATTTCTTTTCCACAGCAGTGGCACAGAGCAAAGCGAACGTCAAAGTACAAGGTGTCACATTAATTGATAGATGACATCTGTGTAGTAGTTATGTAATATGAAAAAGTTTACCTAATGCGAAACGGGAGGAATACATTACTCTTTATCATCCGCTGTAAACAGATTTTTATCTCAGATTTTAAAGCTTTTGCTCGCCTTTGTATGCTGCGCACCTCTGGCGCAACTACAAAAAGAAGAGCATGCAGGCTTTGGTGGTGGCATAGAATGCTATTGAAAGAACCGCGGAACAACAGTGCGAGTGAGATGTTTGCTAACAGTGGTATAAGATCTTGTGCAGCTAACATTAGACATTGTATCTATACATTTATGTGTAGAATTCAGAATCAATCAAACTGTATTGTTCAAGCCCTGGTATGTCCGAAGAAAAGTTCGATCAGGTTTACTTCAAGAATTTGGAAGCACTGGCGCTCCTCTTTATATGTATAAATAATGAATAGTATTTTTCTATTTTTCTATTTTTATGTAAATTCTTATACTTGTTTTGTAAGCTTTCTTTTTAATACTATGGACCAGGATTTTGTGTCCTTAATAAAGATTTAATAATAATAATAATAATTATCTCCAGCGAGAACACAGATCTTAAACGAACGGCAAAGAATCGCCAATGTTTTTAGCTTTAAATGCGTGGCATTTTTCTGTTACTTTCCAATTGTACTCAAATAGATTTTGTTCTCAACAAAAGAAAAACTAGAAAATAAAATAATACAAATCTCATTAATTTGGTTTATTTCTGTTGGCTTTCAATAAACCACGGGAATGATGCAATGAACAAAAAACACTCCGAGTGTCGCTATTCACCAAGAGTGCAAAATGATGTGTCTCTCCTCCTACATTTAATATATGCAACCGCAGGTCTGTCTGTTAGAAAAAAAAAACAGCAGAAAGTGGTGTAATCGTCAGTCGACGCTGAGAAAATTATTAAAATTAACACGCGTTAACGCTCTTGGGAAGATAACCTATAAGGAGCATCAGCTCTTCAAACATGGAATACGGATTTTCAATTCCTTTTTTTACGTGTTTCGTGGCTCTCTTTGTCTGTCCTATGACAATCTATTGTGCAGATCTCACCTACAATATTCCAGAAGAAATAAAACACCAGTATGTGATCGGAAATGTACCCAAGGACCTCGGGATTACTGTGAAACAATTATCTGCTCGAAAGCCTCGGATAGACACAGAGGATAACATCAAACGGTATTGTGATATTAATATAAATAATGGAGAATTAATTGTTGCAGAGACAATAGACCGGGAGCAGCTTTGTGGTTTTCAGATTCCCTGCATTCTCAGTTATGACCTTGTTCTAGAAAATCCTCTTGAGGTGCATCGCATATTACTGCAAGTTGAGGATATAAATGACAACGCACCCCGATTTCCAAATGAACGCATTAATTTTGAAATCAGAGAATCAGCATATAAAGGTCAGCGATTCCGGTTACATGAGGCACATGATTCAGACATTGGACATAACGCAGTGAAGAGCTACTCATTACAAAAAAATGAACATTTCATATTGACTGTACATGATACTGCAGATGGAGGAAAATACGCTGAACTCGTACTGGAAAAGGAACTGGATCGTGAACAACAGAAGGAGATAGAAATGATACTCACAGCAACTGATGGTGGTACACCACAGAGATCTGGTACTGCTGTCATACACATTACTGTTCTAGATGCTAATGATAATGTACCAGTATTCAGTCAGTCTGTTTATAAGGTTACTCTGCCTGAAAATACACCAGCAGGTACATCAGTAATCACAGTGAGTGCCACAGATGCTGATGAAGGTCCAAACGGGGAAGTATCATATGAATTCAGCAGAATATCAGATAAAGCTGTAAAATTATTTTCTATAGACAAGGCAACAGGACAAATTCTGGTGATCGGAGAAATTGATTATGAAAACGAAAAAAAATATGAGATGGGAGTTCACGCCCAAGATGCCTCTGGATTATCATCAACTGCTAAAGTGATCATAGATATAAGTGATGTGAATGACAATCCACCCAGAATCATTCTGAAATCTTTGAATAACCCGATACCTGAAAATTCATTGCCAGGTACTGAGGTGGGTATCATTAATGTTCAAGACAAAGATTCAGGAGAAAATCGTCAGATTCGTTGTTTTGTTCAGCAAAATGTTCCTTTCAAATTAAATCCATCTGTTAAAAACTATTTCTCTCTAGTAACGACAAACACTCTCGATCGAGAGAAAGAATCAGATTACAATATAACTATCACAGCAACTGATGGAGGATCTCCACCATTATCCACCTCCATGACAATTCATTTATCTATCTCAGATGTGAATGATAATCCTCCTGTATTTGAGCAGCAGTCCTACAGTACTTATGTGACTGAAAACAACAAACCAGGCACATCTGTTTGTTCAGTCAGTGCAAATGATCCAGACTGGAGGCAGAACGGCACTGTACTTTACTCTCTGATATCCAGTGAGGTCAATGGTGTTCCAATGTCCTCATTTTTATCTATTAATGGAGATACAGGAGTGATCCATGCTGTAAGATCATTTGACTATGAGCAGTTCAGAAACTTTTCAGTCCAAGTTGTTGCCAGAGATAATGGCTCTCCACCTCTCAGCAGTAATGTGACTGTGAAAGTCTTCATAACAGATGAGAATGATAACTCTCCACAGATATTATATCCTGTTCCAGACGGAAAATCTCTAATGACTGAGATGATCCCTAAAGCGACTCTCTCAGGCTCTCTGGTCTCAAAGGTGATCGCTGTGGATGCTGACTCTGGACAGAACGCATGGCTCTCCTATCAGATTGTGAAGTCTACTGATCCGGGACTTTTCAGCATTGGTCTCCATAGTGGAGAGATCAGAACACAACGAGACATTTCTGAATCTGACAATATGAAGCAAAACCTCATCATTTCAGTGAAGGATAACGGACAACCATCTCTCTCTACAACCTGTGCTGTAAATTTACTAATTTCTGACAACCCTTCTGAAGTTCCAGAACTTAAAGATATGACTTATGAGGAGAGCAACTCCAAATTAACATCATACTTGATCATTGCATTAGTGTCCGTGTCCACCTTCTTCCTCACGTTCATTACATTGATTCTGGTCCTAAAGGTTTGTCGCAGGAGAAAGCCCAGACTGTTGTTTGATGGAGCAGTCGCTGTCCCCAGCGCTTATCTGCCTCCTAACTATGCAGAGGTGGATGGAGCAGGAACTCTCCGCAGTGCTTACAATTACGACACATATTTAACAACAGGATCGCGAACAAGTGACTTCAAGTTTGTTACATCTTATAATGACAACACACTTCCTGCTGGATGTACTCTGAAACAGGAACACAACAGACACTTTGACACGAGCATGATAACACTAGACATTACAGAAGATGACAATGAGGTAAGAAATGTTCATTGTTAATTTGAAGTAGGCCCATTAAGTAAAATAAAAATCGAAAATCGTCAATTACAATATGACAATTATTTTTTTAAGGTGTGCAATCGATAAGAAAATATACCTTATTTGCAATATAAAGTCACATTTTAACAACAAACCTTAAAGACGTGTACAGGTATCAGTTATCGTCTCGGTCTGATTGTAGTTTTAGGGAACATATAAAAACATATAGTGAAAACGATTAAACATGACCGAAATGTATCTTTTTGCCGAATATTTAATCTTGTACTTTGCTGCACCCTCAAACACCTTACACTGTCAATGTGCCTTTCCTACTTTTCTAAGTATTTCGTTGTTGTTGTTGTTACTTTCCTTTATGTTTTCTGTTAATGACCCATTGTGTCATTTTCAGTCATTTTCATAATTTCTAGTAAATATGTTCCATATATAAAGTATTTCTTTTAAGTCATTTCTAATATTTCTTGACTTTTGGCATTGTTTATGATTATATTTTTTTCAAAATAATAATGTTTAATGTTTCTACATTCTTTATGCGAATCTATTTAATTTCAGCACCAAAACGCGGACAGCGCCTGGGCTGACTTAGCTTAACGTTATGCTTTCTTTTCCTTCAACAATACTATTAATTTAATTTTTTTGGCTTTTTCATACTAATTCACTTTAAAAGAATAATGGGAATAAAACTGCAATTTATGTGATTAAATTATATCGCGTTTTCATAAAATACATGAATGAGGCAATAAATAGAAAATACTCCGAGTGTCGCTATTCACCAAGGCTGCAGAGTGATGCGTCTCTCCTCCTACATTTAATATATTCAACTGCAGCTCTGTCTGTAAGAATAAACCCAACACGCAATGGAGTAATCTTCCGTCGACGGAGAAAAAATTATTGCTTAATAGTTACTGTTGGGAAAATAAAAAATTGGTAACATCAACTATACAAAAATGGAAAACGGATTTTTATTTTATTTTTGTGCGTGTGTCGCAGCTCTTCTCGTCCTTCCTGTGGAAATCTTTTGTGCAGATTTGAGCTACAATTTTCCAGAAGACACGAAGCGCCAGTATATAATTGGAAATGTAGCCAAGGATCTCGGAATAGATGTAAAACAACTGTCCGCTCGAAAAGCTCGGATAGACACAGAGGATAACAGCAAACGGTATTGTGATATTAATCTAAATTCTGGTGATTTAATCGTCGCAGAGACAATAGACCGGGATGAGCTTTGTGGTTCTCGTCTTTCCTGCATTCTCAGTTCTGAACTTGTCTTAGAAAATCCTCTTGAGGTGCATCGCATATTTCTACAAATTCAGGATATAAATGACAACGCACCACGTTTTCCAAATGAACGCATTAACTTTGAAATAACAGAATCAGCAGTTAAAGGCCAGCGATTCCGGTTACATGAGGCACATGATTCAGACATTGGACATAACGCAGTGAAGAGCTACTCACTACAGAAAAATGAACATTTCATATTGACTGTACATGATACTGCAGATGGAGGAAAATACGCGGAACTTGTACTGGAAAAGGAACTGGATCGTGAACAACAGAAGGAGATAGATATGATACTCACAGCAACTGATGGTGGTACACCACAGAGATCTGGTACTGCTGTCATACACATTACTGTTCTAGATGCTAATGATAATTTACCAGTATTCAGTCAATCTGTTTATAAGGTTACTCTGCCTGAAAATACACCGTCAGGTACATCAGTAATCACAGTGAGTGCCACAGATGCTGATGAAGGTCCAAACGGGGAAGTATCATATGAATTCAGCAGAATATCAGATAAAGCTGTAAAATTATTTTCAATTGACAAGACAACAGGACAGATTGTGGTGATCGGAGAAATTGATTTTGAAAATGAAAAAGAATACGAAATAGGAATTCACGCTCAGGATGCATCTGGATTATCATCAACTGCTAAAGTGATCATAGATATAAGTGATGTGAATGACAATCCACCCAGAATTATTCTGAAATCTTTGAATAACCCGATACCTGAGAATTCTGCGCCAGGTACTGAGGTGGGTATCATTAATGTTCAAGACAAAGATTCAGGAGAAAATCGGCAGATTCGTTGCTCTGTTCCGCAAAATGTTCCTTTCAAACTAAACCCATCTGTTAAAAACTATTTCTCTCTAGTAACTACAAACACTCTCGATCGAGAGAAACAATCAGATTACAACATAACTGTCACAGCAACTGATGGAGGATCTCCACCATTATCCACCTCCATGACAATTCATTTATCTATCTCAGATGTGAATGACAATCCTCCTGTATTTGAGCAGCAGTCCTACAGTACTTATGTGACTGAAAACAACAAACCAGGCACATCTGTTTGTTCAGTCAGTGCAAATGATCCAGACTGGAGACAGAACGGCACTGTACTTTACTCTCTGATATCCAGTGAGGTCAATGGTGTTCCAGTGTCCTCATTTTTATCTATTAATGGAGATACAGGAGTGATCCATGCTGTAAGATCATTTGACTATGAGCAGTTCAGAAACTTTACAGTCCAGGTTGTTGCCAGAGATAATGGCTCTCCACCTCTCAGCAGTAATGTGACTGTGAAAGTCTTCATAACAGATGAGAATGATAACTCTCCACAGATATTATATCCTGTTCCAGATGGAAAATCTCTGATGACTGAGATGATCCCTAAAGCGACTCTCTCAGGCTCTTTGGTCTCAAAGGTGATCGCTGTGGATGCTGACTCTGGACAGAACGCATGGCTCTCCTATCAGATTGTGAAGTCTACTGATCCGGGACTTTTCAGCATTGGCCTCCATAGTGGAGAGATCAGAACACAAAGAGACATTTCTGAATCTGACAATATGAAGCAAAACCTCATAATTACAGTGAAGGATAACGGACAACCATCTCTCTCTACAACCTGTGCTGTAAATCTACTAATTTCTGACAACCCTTCTGAAGTTCCAGAACTTAAAGATATGACTTATGAGGAGAGCAACTCCAAATTAACATCATACTTGATCATTGCATTAGTGTCCGTGTCCACCTTCTTCCTGACGTTCATTACATTGATTCTGGTCCTGAAGGTTTGTCGCAGGAGAAAGCCCAGACTGTTGTTTGATGGAGCAGTCGCTGTCCCCAGCGCTTATCTGCCTCCCAACTATGCAGATGTGGATGGAGCAGGAACTCTCCGCAGTGCTTACAATTACGACACATATTTAACAACAGGATCACGCACGAGTGACTTCAAGTTTGTTACATCGTATAATGACAACACACTTCCTGCTGGTGATACTCTGAAACAGGAACACAACAGACACTTTGACCCGAGCATGATAACACTAGACATAACAGAAGATGACGATGAGGTAAGAAATGTTTTGCTCATGTGCAATCATTTGTTTTACTTAAATTCCAATAATCTAATTTGATTAGGCCTATGCATGTTTTGAAAATTAAATCTTGGAAAATCGTTAGCTACAATACCATTGCATCTCGGTATTGAAGTAAAAATTAATTTAAAAAAATACTCATTTATAATAGTCACATTTAACAACAAACCTTAAAACTATAGGCTACTAAAGGTCAGTTATGTTTCTGCCCTGATTTTCATTTCAGGAAACTTGGAAAACCCTTTATTTCAGAAGTAAAAACGATGTAAAAGGGCAGAGTTTATTAATTTATATTTGCTAGCTATTTAACCGATATTTTGTTGCATCTTTCACACATTTCACACAATTTATTTTGTTAATGAGCCATTGCAGCCTTATCGGTCATTCTCACAATTTCCAATGCTGTTCCGTATTTAAATTAGCGTATTTTTTGCAGTTGCATCAAATTGTTGCGAGACTTTTTAGCATTATTTTATTAAATTAACTTTCACTTTAAGACTAAAACAGGACATCGTATTTTATTATTAAAATGTATATTTACCGGACTGAATTAAATTGAAAAAAAAAAATCAATTTGGGCTTCTTCATAAAATATTATTATTATTATTAGCCTACTGTAATCATAATTTTTATTCAAATTAACAATACAAATATATGTTTTTTTTTCTATATTCGATTTCAGCACCACACCCGCGGACAGCGCATTTTCTTACTCTGGAATTTAGTTTGTAAAAGTGGTATTTCCTTATTGAAGCTGTTTACTTTTAAAATTTTCAGATTGAACTTTTATGAAAAGGTCATCAGCTTAATTGTTATGCCACTGTAAATAGCTTTATTTATTCCTCTCGGCTTGGGCTTTTCATAAAATACATGAACGATGCAATGAACAAAAAATACTCAGAGTGTCGCTGTTCAACAAGAGTGCAAAGTCATGCGTCTCTCCTCCTATATTTAATATATTCATCTGCAGCTCTGTCTGAGAATAAACCCGACACAAAATGGAGTAAACGTCCGTCGATGCTGAGAAAATTATTTTATTAGCATTCGTTAACAGTTACTGTTTGGCAAACAGACCATTAGAAAAATCAAATATCCAAAAATGGAAATCGGATTTTCAGTTCACCTTTGTGCGTGTGTTGTAGCTCTTCTCGTCTTTCCTGTGGAAATCTATTGTGCAGATTTGAGCTACAACATTGCAGAAGAGACGAAACGCCAGTATGTTATTGGAAATGTAGCCAAGGACCTCAGGATTGATGCAAAACAATTGTCTGCTCGAAAGGCTCGGATAGAAACAGAGGACAACAGCAAACGGTATTGTGATATTAATCTAAATTCCGGTGATTTAATCGTGACAGAGACAATAGACCGGGAGGAGATGTGTGGTACTCGCATTTCGTGCATTCGCAGTTACGAGCTTGTACAAGAAAATCCTCTTGAGGTGCATCGTATAATTTTACAAATTCAGGATATCAATGACAACGCACCGCGATTTCCAAATGAGCGCATTAACTTCGAAATAAGGGAATCAGCGGTTAAAGGCCAGCGATTCCGTTTGGATGAGGCACATGATTCAGACATTGGACATAACGCAGTGAAGAGCTACTCACTACAGAAAAATGAACATTTTGTTTTAAATGTACATAATACTGCAGATGGAGGAAAATACGCCGAACTCGTACTGGAAAAGGAACTGGATCGTGAACAACAGAAGGAGATAGAAATGATACTCACAGCAAGTGATGGTGGTACACCACAGAGATCTGGTACTGCTGTCATATACATTACTGTTTTAGATATTAATGATAATGTACCAGTATTCAGTCAATCTGTTTATAAGGTTACTCTGCCTGAAAATACACCATCCGGTACATCAGTAATCACAGTGAGTGCCACAGATGCAGATGAAGGTCTAGACGGTGAAGTATCATATGAATTCAGCAGGATATCAGATAAAGCTGCAAAATTATTTTCTGTAGAAAAAACAACAGGACAGATTGTAGTGATTGGGGAAGTTGATTATGAGGAAGAACAAAATTACGAAATGGGAATACAGGCCAAAGACGCATCTGGATTATCATCAACTGCTAAAGTGATCATAGATATTAGTGATGTGAATGACAATCCACCCAGAATAATTCTGAAATCTTTGAATAACCCGATACCTGAAAATTCATTGCCAGGTACTGAGGTGGGTATCATTAATGTTCAAGACAAAGATTCAGGAGAAAATCGGCAGATTCGTTGTTCTGTTCAGCAAAATGTTCCTTTCAAACTAAACCCATCTGTTAAAAACTATTTCTCTCTAGTAACTACAAACACTCTCGATCGAGAGAAACAATCAGATTACAATATAACTGTCACAGCAACTGATGGAGGATCTCCACCATTATCCACCTCCATGACAATTAATTTATCTATCTCAGATGTGAATGACAATCCTCCTGTATTTGAGCAGCAGTCCTACAGTACTTATGTGACTGAAAACAACAAACCAGGCACATCTGTTTGTTCAGTCAGTGCAAATGATCCAGACTGGAGGCAGAACGGCACTGTGCTTTACTCTCTGATATCCAGTGAGTTCAATGGTGTTTCAGTGTCCTCATTTTTATCTATTAATGGAGATACAGGAGTGATCCATGCTGTAAGATCATTTGACTATGAGCAGTTCAGAAACTTTACAGTTCAAGTTGTTGCCAGAGATAATGGCTCTCCACCGCTCAGCAGTAATGTGACTGTGAAAGTCTTCATAACAGATGAGAATGATAACTCTCCACAGATATTATATCCTGTTCCAGATGGAAAATCACTAATGACTGAGATGATCCCTAAAGCGACTCTCTCGGGCTCTCTGGTCTCAAAGGTGATCGCTGTGGATGCTGACTCTGGACAGAACGCATGGCTCTCCTATCAGATTCTGAAGTCTACTGATCCGGGACTTTTCAGCATTGGTCTCCATAGTGGAGAAATCAGAACCCAACGAGACATTTCTGAATCTGACAATATGAAGCAGAACCTCATCATTTCAGTGAAGGATAACGGACAACCATCTCTCTCTACAACCTGTGCTGTAAATCTACTAATTTCTGACAACCCTTCTGAAGTTCCAGAACTTAAAGATATGACTTATGAGGAGAGCAACTCCAAATTAACATCATACTTGATCATTGCATTAGTGTCCGTGTCCACCTTCTTCTTGACGTTCATTACATTGATTCTGGTCCTGAAGGTTTGTCGCAGGAGAAAGCCCAGACTGTTGTTTGATGGAGCAGTTGCTGTCCCCAGCGCTTATCTGCCTCCTAACTATGCAGAGGTGGATGGAACTCTCCGCAGTGCTTATAATTATGACACATATTTAACAACAGGATCGCGCACGAGTGACTTCAAGTTTGTTACATCATATAATGACAACACACTTCCTGCTGGCGGTACTCTGAAACAGGAACACAACAGACACTTTGACCCGAGTATGATATCACTAGACATTACAGAAGATGACGATGAGGTAAGAAATGTTTCGCTCATGTAACCTCGTTTAACATTTTTAGAAAAATATTTTTTTAAACCGTCAGTTACAATAACATGGCGTATTAAAGTTGGGAATCAATTTAAATAAGAACTAATTTACAATATAAATAGTCATTTTAAACATCAAATCGTAAATGCTATTAAAAGTCAATTATGTTCCGTCCTGATTTTCATTTCTGCAAAACACTTTACTGCAGTTGGGAAAATATTTTTTTACGAGCTATTATATCTTACATTTTGTTGCATCTTCCACACATTTTACAATAGCAATGTACAGTTATTGTCGAAGTGTTTTTGTGTTGTTTAAATTTCTTTTGTTAATGAGATGTTGTAGCTTTATCAGTCATTCTTATAATTTCTAGGTCTGGTCCGTATGTAAAGCGTCGTGTTTCATTTCAATCACTTCCAATAGTTGCATCATTTTTAGCAGTATTTTATAAATTTACTTTCACTTGAGACTGAAAGAGTACACAGTATTTTATTTTTAAATGAGTTTGGACTGGACTGAACTGAACTAAATAGATAAAATCCATTTCTTCAAAAAATAAATAAAATAAAAATAATAAAAAATAAGAGTTATGTTATTCTTATTTATTTATTTTTTTAATTAACACTCAGAATGTATAATGTTTCGTACATTCTGTAGCTATACAAAGCTATTTTATTTCAGCACCACAAGCGCGGACAGCGCCTGTCCTGATTTTTCTACTTTAGTTTATAAACGTTGTATTACTTTTGCCTTCAGATATGGTTTACTTTAAGGCTGACTATTTTTTTATAATAGTTAAATCTGAAAAAGTAATTGTAATACAACTGCCATTGCTGATTTATTTCTGTCGTTTTTTAATTAAATACATAAATGTTGCAATGAACAAAAAAATACTCCGAGTGTCGCTATTCACCAAGACTGCAGAGTGATGCGTCTCTCCTCCTACATTTAATATATTCATCTGCAGCTCTGTCTGCTAGAATAAACTCGACACAAAATGGAGTAATCATCCGCCGACATTGTTAAATTTATTGGAGTAGCATGTTTTAGCAGTTACATTTGGGAAAATAAACTACTGCCAACATCAGCTCTCCAAATATGGAAAACGGAATTTTAATTCATTTTTGTGCGTGTTTCGTGGCTCTCTTTGTCTTTCCTATGAAAATCTCCTGCGCAGATTTGAGCTACAATGTTCCAGAAGAAATGAAGCGTCAGTATGTGATCGGAAATGTAGCCAAAGATCTCAGGATTGATGTTAAACAATTATTCGCTCGAAAGGCTCGGATAGAAACAGAGGAAAACAGCAAACGGTATTGTGATATAAATCTGAATTCTGGTGACTTAATCGTGGCAGACACAATAAACCGGGAACAGCTTTGTGGTTCTCGACCTTCCTGCATTCGTACCTATGAGCTAGTTCTAGAAAATCCTCTTGAGGTGCATCGTATAATTCTACAAATTCAGGATATAAACGACAACGCCCCTCGCTTTCCCAGTGAGCGCATTAACTTTGAAATCAGAGAATCAGCAGTTAAAGGCCAGCGATTTCGTTTGGAAGAGGCACATGATTCAGACATTGGACATAACGCAGTGAAGAGCTACTCACTACAGAAAAATGAACATTTTGCTTTAACTGTACATGATACTGCAGATGGAGGAAAATACGCTGAACTCGTACTGGAAAAGGAACTGGATCGTGAACAACAAAAGGAGATAGAAATGATCCTCACAGCAACTGATGGTGGTACACCACAGAGATCTGGTACTGCTGTCATACACATTACTGTTCTAGATATTAATGATAATGTACCAGTATTCAGTCAGTCTGTTTATAAGGTTACTCTGCCTGAAAATACACCGTCAGGTACATCAGTAATCACAGTGAGTGCCACAGATGCTGATGAAGGTCCAAACGGTGAAGTATCATTTGAGCTCAGAAAAATATCAGAAGATGCTGCAAAATTATTTTTTATAGACAAGACAACAGGACAAATTGTGTTGATCGGAGAACTTGATTATGAGGAAGAACAAAATTATGAAATTGGTATTCAGGCCAAAGACGCATCTGGATTATCATCAACTGCTAAAGTGATCATAGATATTAGTGATGTGAATGACAATCCACCCAAAATCATTCTGAAATCTTTGAATAACCCAATACCTGAGAATTTATTGCCAGGTACCGAGGTGGGTATCATTAATGTTCAAGACAAAGATTCAGGAGAAAATCGTCAGATTCGTTGCTCTGTTCAGCAAAATGTTCCTTTCAAACTAAACCCATCTGTTAAAAACTATTTCTCTCTAGTAACAACAAACACTCTTGATCGAGAGAAACAATCAGATTACAACATAACTGTCACTGCAACTGATGGAGGATCTCCACCATTATCCACCTCCATGACAATTCATTTATCTATCTCAGATGTGAATGACAATCCTCCTGTATTTGAGCAGCAGTCCTACAGTACTTATGTGACTGAAAACAACAAACCAGGCACATCTGTTTGTTCAGTCAGTGCAAATGATCCAGACTGGAGGCAGAACGGCACTGTACTTTACTCTCTGATATCCAGTGAGATCAATGGTGTTCCAGTGTCCTCATTTTTATCTATTAATGGAGATACAGGAGTGATCCATGCTGTAAGATCATTTGACTATGAGCAGTTCAGAAACTTTTCAGTCCAAGTTGTTGCCAGAGATAATGGCTCTCCACCGCTCAGCAGTAATGTGAGTGTGAAAGTCTTCATAACAGATGAGAATGATAACTCTCCACAGATATTATATCCTGTTCCAGATGGAAAATCTCTAATGACTGAGATGATACCTAAAGCGACTCTCTCAGGCTCTCTGGTCTCAAAGGTGATCGCTGTGGATGCTGACTCTGGACAGAACGCATGGCTCTCCTATCAGATTGTGAAGTCTACTGATCCGGGACTTTTCAGCATTGGTCTCCATAGTGGAGAGATCAGAACACAACGAGACATTTCTGAATCTGACAATATGAAGCAGAACCTCATCATTTCAGTGAAGGATAATGGACAACCATCTCTCTCTACAACCTGTGGTGTAAATTTACTAATTTCTGACAACCCTTCTGAAGTTCCAGAACTTAAAGATATGACTTATGAGGAGAGCAACTCCAAATTAACATCATACTTGATCATTGCATTAGTGTCCGTGTCCACCTTCTTCCTGACGTTCATTACATTGATTCTGGTCCTGAAGGTTTGTCGCAGGAGAAAGCCCAGACTGTTGTTTGATGGAGCAGTCGCTGTCCCCAGCGCTTATCTGCCTCCTAACTATGCAGAGGTGGATGGTGCAGGAACTCTCCGCAGTGCTTACAATTATGACACATATTTAACAACAGGCTCACGCACCAGTGATTTCAAGTTTGTTACATCATATAATGACAACACACTTCCTGCTGGTGATACTCTGAAACAGGAACACAACAGACACTTTGACCCGAGCATGATAACACTAAACTTTACAGAAGATGATGATGAGGTAAGACATTTTATGCTTATGTGGATACATTGTATTTTTCTTCATGTAACCTTTAAAAAATAAATAAAAAATTTTAGAAAATTTTGAAAATAGTCAGTTACAATAACATTGCATCTCGGATTTAAAGTGGGCAATCAATGTAAATAAGCACCAATTTATAATATAAAGTTCTTTTAACAACAAATCTTAAAACTATAGGCTAATAAAACTCAGCTATGTTTCGTCCTTCACTGAAAAAAAATCTGGGTGGATGTAAACGTTATGTAATGTTATTTGTTATATTAATAATAAGATGTTAAGTTTGTATCTTCCCATGAATATATCTTGTTTTAATTTAATCAACATTTGCTCAAAACACAAGACACTGTGAATATTTCTCTTGAAAAAAAATGTGTCTAAGTAATTCCAGCCAATATTTCTGTATGCACACACAACAAACAATAACCTTGTTTAATTTATTCAGTAGAAAATAATTACACGCCTTGTCCAATTCAATTTATTGAAACAGTACAACATGACCCACCTAAATTTGTAAAAATGACATTAACTTAATCATTTTGTGTTGCGACTACATGATTGATTTTTGTTGATATTACAAAATGGGCAGTGGATCTGTATTTCTCAGCATGCTTTATATGCAAATGCATTTGGAGAGTATTTTTATGTGTTATTTTCTGTACTGTAAGTAAAGAGAAAGACTTGATAGTGTCCATTGTTTGTTTATCTTACTTGATTTAGAAGAGTGTTATATTTCATTAAGTTTGGTTACCATCGTGTCATTTACACTGGGGGGACATATCCCCACCACTTTTTGAAATGGCTGATTTTGTCCCCACCACTTTTTGAAAGCATTTGGTAAAAATTTTCCTTAAAAATCATTTTAATCATTTACTTAACGCCCTGCTGATTTCTACATTATGGTGCTTTGGCACTGTTCGGTTGAGCAGGTGTTACATGGACTGTTACATGTGCAGTCGACATTGTTGAGGGTTTTTTGCTGAGTATTTTCGTGTTGTTGACTGACCTACGCTATGCCCATTGTTGATGTGCCGTTATTCAATATTTGTACCATCCTGCTGTAATGTTTTTTCATCTGATCTTTTGTCCCCACCACTTTTCAACACAAAGTGACGCCATTACGTGCAGTAGAGTGGTGCTTTTGGCTAGGTTGTGGAATGTGAGACATGCACTGTACACAATGAGCGCTAACCTTGGTATGCCAGTGTGAAGATGAGTTTCATATGTTCATCTCAAGCATCATATGTCATTTTTATTAGCATTTTGTGTAATTTGATTATATGTACCTTTACAATACACAATAATTTTGAAAAAAGTAGATCCAACTTAAAAATTGTAATATGAAAATTAAAACATTAAGTTGGATTCAATCAAAAATGTACATTTAGAACTCTTGAAGTGCACACACATAAAATAATAACTACAGAAATATTAAAATTAAGTTGATTGTATATACAAATTAAAGCCCAACAAACAGAAAAAATAAGTAGTTTGTGCAAAAAAAAAATCATATTTTTAAATAAACCAAGCAGAACATTTTCATTAGTGTGATTTTCTTTTCTGAAACAAAAACTTTATTGCAGTTGTGAAAATGATTTAAACGGGCGGATGTTTTTATTTGCTAGCTGTTTAATCTTATATTGCAACACATATTTTGTTGCATCTTCCACATATTTTACATTAGCAATGTCCTGGTCCTACTTTCGAATTTTTTTGTGTTGTATAAATTTCTTTATAAATGAGAAGTTGTAGTCTTATCAATAATTTTTATAATTTTCATATGTAAAACATCATGTTTCTTTTCAGTTACGTTCAATAGTTGCATGACTTCTTAGCAGTATTTTATACATTAACTTTCATTTTGAGATTGAAACAGTACACAATATTTTATTATTTAAATAAAAAATATATTAAAAAATTATCATAAATAAAAAATAAATAATAAAAAAAATAATAGAAATGATAGTAATGTTATTCTTCTCATTATTTTTTAAATGAACACTCAGAATGTGTCATTTTTCGTACATTCTGTATACACAGCTATTGGATTTCAGCACCACAACGGCGGACAGCGCCTGTCTGGATTTTTGTGCTTTAGTTTATAAACGTTGAAATTCTTTTGCTTTCAGATATGATTACCTTTTAAGCTAACGACATTTTCATAATAGTACAATCTGTAAATAATAATTGTAATACAGTTGTCATTGCTGATTCATTTCTGTAGGCTTTTCATAAAATACATGAATGATGCAATAAACAAAAAAATACTCCGAGTGTCGCTATTCACCAAGACTGCAGAGTGATGCGTCTCTCCTCCTACATTTAATATATTCATCTGCAGCTCTTTCTGCTAGAATAAACCCGACACGAAATGGAGTAATCGTCCGTCAATGCTAAGACACTTAACGGAATAGCATGCGTTAACAGTTAGTGTTTGGTTACAGTTACTTAGCGTTAGCCGTTAGTAAAATCGACCCCTTAAAAATGGGATTCTCAGTTGCGTGTGTCGTAGTTCTTCTCGTCCTTCCTGTGAGAATCTATTGTGTAGATCTGAGCTACAATGTTCCAGAAGAAATGAAGCGCCAGAATGTGATCGGAAATGTAGCCAAGGACCTAAGGATTGATGTTAAACAATTATCTGCTCGAAAGGCTCGGATAGAAACAGAGGATAACAGCAAACGGTATTGTGACATTAATCTAAAAAATGGAGACTTAATCGTCGCAGAGACAATAGACCGGGAGCGGCTTTGTGGTTCTCGACTTTCCTGTATTCTCAGTTATGACCTTGTCCTAGAAAATCCTCTTGAGGTGCATCGCATATTTCTACATATTCAGGATATAAATGACAACGCACCACGTTTTCCAAATGAGCGCATTAACTTTGAAATCAGAGAATCAGCAGATAAAGGCCAGCGATTCCGGTTACACGAGGCACATGATTCAGACATTGGACATAACGCAGTGAAGAGCTACTCACTACAGAAAAATGAACATTTTATATTGACTGTACACGACTCTGCAGATGGAGGAAAATACGCTGAACTCGTACTGGAAAAGGAACTGGATCGTGAACAACAGAAGGAGATAGAAATGATACTCACAGCAACTGATGGTGGTACACCACAGAGATCTGGTACTGCTGTCATACACATTACTGTTCTAGATGCTAATGATAATGTACCAGTATTCAGTCAATCTGTTTATAAGGTTACTCTGCCTGAAAATTCACCGTCAGGTACATCAGTAATCACAGTGAGTGCCACAGATGCTGATGAAGGTCCAAACGGGGAAGTATCATATGAATTCAGCAGAATATCAGATACGGCTGTACAATTATTTTCCATTGACAAGACAACAGGACAGATTGTGGTGATCGGAGAAATTGATTTTGAAAATGAAAAAGAATATGAGATAGGAATTCACGCTCAGGATGCCTCTGGATTATCATCAACTGCTAAAGTGATCATAGATATAAGTGATGTGAATGACAATCCACCTATAATCATTCTGAAATCTTTGAATAACCCAATACCTGAGAATTCATTGCCAGGTACTGAGGTGGGTATCATTAATGTTCAAGACAAAGATTCAGGAGAAAATCGGCAGATTCGTTGTTTTGTTCAGCAAAATGTTCCTTTCAAACTAAACCCATCTGTTAAAAACTATTTCTCTCTAGTAACTACAAACACTCTCGATCGAGAGAAAGTAACAGATTACAACATAACTGTCACAGCAACTGATGGAGGATCTCCACCATTATCCACCTCCATGACAATTAATTTATCTATTTCAGATGTGAATGACAATCCTCCTGTATTTGAGCAGCAGTCCTACAGTATATGTGACTGAAAACAACAAACCAGGCACATCTGTTTGTTCAGTCAGTGCAAATGATCCAGACTGGAGGCAGAATGGCACTGTACTTTACTCTCTGATTTCCAGTGAGGTCAATGGTGTTCCAGTGTCCTCATTTTTATCTATTAATGGAGATACAGGAGTGATCCATGCTGTAAGATCATTTGACTATGAGCAGTTCAGAAACTTTACAGTCCAAGTTGTTGCCAGAGATAATGGCTCTCCACCTCTCAGCAGTAATGTGAGTGTGAAAGTCTTCATAACAGATGAGAATGATAACTCTCCACAGATATTATACCCTGTTCCAGACGGAAAATCTCTAATGACTGAGATGATCCCTAAAGCGACTCTCTCAGGCTCTTTGGTCTCAAAGGTGATCGCTGTGGATGCTGACTCTGGACAGAACGCGTGGCTCTCCTATCTCCTATCAGATTGTAAAGTCTACTGATCCGGGACTTTTCAGCATTGGTCTCCATAGTGGAGAGATCAGAACACAACGAGACATTTCTGAATCTGACAATATGAAGCAGAACCTCATCATTTCAGTGAAGGATAACGGACGACCATCTCTCTCTACAACCTGTGCCGTAAATTTACTAATTTCTGACAACCCTTCTGAAGTTCCAGAACTTAAAGATATGACTTATGAGGAGAGCAACTCCAAATTAACATCATACTTGATCATTGCATTAGTGTCCGTGTCCACCTTCTTCTTGACGTTCATTACATTGATTCTGGTCCTGAAGGTTTGTCGCAGGAGAAAGCCCAGACTGTTATTTGATGGAGCAGTTGCTGTCCCCAGCGCCTATCTGCCTCCTAACTATGCAGAGGTGGATGGAGCAGGATCTCTCCGAAGTGCTTATAATTACGACACATATTTAACAACAGGATCGCGCACGAGTGACTTTAAGTTTGTTACATCATATAATGACAACACACTTCCTGCTGGAGGTACTCTGAAACAGGAACAAAACATACACTTTGACCCGAGCATGATAACACTAGACGTAACAGAAGATGACGATGAGGTAAGACATTTTTCGATCATTTGGACTCAGTTTAAATAGTTCATGTAACCTCATTTAACTATAATTTAAAAAATTAATTAATTATTTAATTAAATAGTCAGTTACAATACCACTGCGTCTCGGGCATTAAATTGGGGAATCAATGTAAATAAAACAGTAATTTACAATATAAAGTCATTTTAACATCAAATCTTAAATCTTCGTAGGATAATAAAGGTCAGTTATGTTTTCGCCCTGATTTTGATTTCTGGAAAACACTACTTGTTGAAGGGTTTTTGTGTTGTTTAAATTTCTTTTTTGTAATGAGATGTTATAGCTTTTTCAGCAATTCTTATGATCTCAGGTCTGGTCGGTATGTAAATCGTATTTCATTTCAATCACTCATAGTTGCATCATTTTAGCAGCATTTTATAAATTAACTTTCACATTAACTTTGACTTTGAGACAGTATTTTATTACTTAAATATGTATTTACTGGACTGAACTGAATAGATAAAATCCTTTTTATCAAAAAATAAACAGATTAAAAAATAAATATATACATAAAAATGCAACAATAATAGTAATGCTACTCTTATTATTTTTTAATTTTAAATTAACAGTCAGCATGTATAATTTTTCGTACGTTTTGTATACAAAGCTAGATTACAGAACCACAACCGCGCATAGCCCCTGTGCTGATTTTTGTACTTTAATTCATAAACGTTGAATTTTCTTTGCTTTCCGGTATCGTTACCTTTTAAGCTAACGAAATTTTCATAATAGTTTAATGGGAAAAATAATTGTAATACAACAGTCAATATTTTTTTTCTGTCGGCTTTTCATAAAATACATGAATGATGCAATAAACAAAAAATACTCCGAGTGTCGCTATTCAACAAGACTGCAGATTGATGCGTCTCTCCTCCTACATTTAATATATTCATCTGCAGCTCTGTCTGTAAGAATAAACCCGACACAAAATGGAGTAATCGTCCGTCGATGCTGAACATTTAGTTGGAATATTATGCTTAATAGTTTCATTTGGGCAAATAAACCTCAGGTAACATCAACTATCTAAAAAATGGAAAACGGATTTTCAGTTCATTTTTGTGCGTGTGTCATAGCGCTTCTCGTCCTTCCTGTGGAAATCTGTTGTGCAGATCTGAGCTACAATTTTCCAGAAGAGATAAAACGCAACTATGTTATTGGAAATGTAGCCAAGGATCTCGGTATGGTTGTGACACAACTGTCCGCTCGAAAAGCTCGGATAGACACAGAGGATAACATCAAACGGTATTGTGATATTAATATAAAAACTGGGGATTTATTCGTGGCAGAAACAATAGACCGGGAGGAGCTTTGTGGTTCTCGACTTTCCTGCCTTCTCAGTTCTGAGCTTGTCCTAGAAAATCCTCTTGAGGTGCATCGCATATTACTGCAAATTCAGGATATCAATGACAACGCACCACAATTTCCAAATGAGCGCATTAACCTCGAAATCAGAGAATCAGCAGTTAAAGGCCAGCGATTCCGTTTGGATGAGGCACATGATTCAGACATTGGACATAACGCAGTGAAGAGCTACTCACTACAGAAAAATGAACATTTCATATTGAATGTACATGATACTGCAGATGGAGGAAAATACGCTGAACTCGTACTGGAAAAGGAACTGGATCGTGAACAACAGAAGAAGATGGATATGATACTCACAGCAACTGATGGTGGTACACCACAGAGATCTGGTACTGCTGTCATATACATTACTGTTCTAGATGCTAATGATAATGTACCAGTATTCAGTCAGTCTGTTTATAAGGTTACTCTGCCTGAAAATACACCAGCAGGTACATCAGTAATCACAGTGAGTGCCACAGATGCTGATGAAGGTCCAAACGGAGAAGTATCATATGAATTCAGCAAAAAATCTGATAAAACTGCTAAATTATTTTCTGTTGATAAGACAACAGGACATATTGTGGTGATCGGAGAAATTGATTATGAGAAGGAACAAAATTATGAGATGGGAATACAAGCAAAAGACGCATCTGGATTATCATCAACTGCTAAAGTGATCATAGATATTAGTGATGTGAATGACAATCCACCCAGAATCATTCTGAAATCTTTGAATAACCCGATACCTGAGAATTCAGTGCCAGGTACTGAGGTGGGTATCATTAATGTTCAAGACAAAGATTCAGGAGAAAATCGGCAGATTCGTTGCTCTGTTCAACAAAATGTTCCTTTCAAACTAAACCCATCTGTTAAAAACTATTTCTCTCTAGTAACTACAAACACTCTCGATCGAGAGAAACAATCAGATTACAACATAACTGTCACAGCAACTGATGGAGGATCTCCACCATTATCAACATCCATGACAATTCATTTATCTATCTCAGATGTGAATGACAATCCTCCTGTATTTGAGCAGCAGTCCTACAGTACTTATGTGACTGAAAACAACAAACCAGGCACATCTGTTTGTTCAGTCAGTGCAAATGATCCAGACTGGAGTCAGAACGGCACTGTACTTTACTCTCTGATATCCAGTGAGGTCAATGGTGTTCCAGTGTCCTCATTTTTATCTATTAATGGAGATACAGGGGTGATCCATGCTGTAAGATCATTTGACTATGAGCAGTTCAGAAACTTTACAGTTCAAGTTGTTGCCAGAGATAATGGCTCTCCACCTCTCAGCAGTAAAGTGACTGTGAAAGTCTTCATAACAGATGAGAATGATAACTCTCCACAGATATTATATCCTGTTCCAGATGGAAAATCTCTAATGACTGAGATGATCCCTAAAGCGACTCTCTCAGGCTCTCTGGTCTCAAAGGTGATCGCTGTGGATGCTGACTCTGGACAGAACGCATGGCTCTCCTATCAGATTGTGAAGTCTACTGATCCGGGACTTTTCAGCATTGGTCTCCATAGTGGAGAGATCAGAACACAACGAGACATTTCTGAATCTGACAATATGAAGCAGAACCTCATAATTTCAGTGAAGGATAACGGACAACCATCTCTCTCTACAACCTGTGCTGTAAATTTACTAATTTCTGACAACCCTTCTGAAGTTCCAGAACTTAAAGATATGACTTATGAGGAGAGCAACTCCAAATTAACATCATACTTGATCATTGCATTAGTGTCCGTGTCCACCTTCTTCCTGACGTTCATTACATTGATTCTGGTCCTGAAGGTTTGTCGCAGGAGAAAGCCCAGACTGTTGTTTGATGGAGCAGTCGCTGTCCCCAGCGCTTATCTGCCTCCTAACTATGCAGAGGTGGATGGAGCAGGAACTCTCCGCAGCGCTTATAATTATGACACATATTTAACAACAGGATCGCGCACGAGTGACTTCAAGTTTGTTACATCTTATAATGACAACACACTTCTTGCTGGCAGTACTCTGAAACAGGAACACAACAGACACTTTGACCCGAGCATGATATCTCTAGACCTTACAGAAGATGACGATGAGGTAAGAGAGGCTTAACTTCTCTGGAGTCTGTTTTCCGTATAATTAAATAAATCGCTGCTTAAGCACCATACAATGCATCAATGGAGAAACTTGCTCGTCACAACTTTCATGAAAACATGTTAACTTTGTGGCTCTTTTGTTGTTGTAATCATGTTGATTCAACAATATACTTATTCATTAGTTAGAAATCGATTACTGTCAATTCATTGTTAACATAGAATCTAAGAAGTATTTTTTTCTACTTTTGGTCCCTCTTGGTTTGTTTAATTGTCTGATATTTCATTTATTCGCAAGATCCCTCTTAAGACATTCTGGCGTAGGGATGACTGGGGATGATTGTCCCATTTTTGACATTTTTGTCTTTGTCGTGGAGTTGTTTTAAGCTAGTGTGTTCAAAATGTGATTCACACTATCTGCTATAAAATTACATAACTGTTATCTTTGGAGCACAAACAGAAAATGCATGTTTAGTTTTAAACAAGAAGAGTGAAATGTGATAATGCACCCCATAATCAAGATTAGTTCAACCTCTGTTGAAATGTATTAATATGACATCCACCGTGTCTGCCACAGGGCTCTGGTTTCTCATATGTGAAACATGGACTAAACTAAGCATATGCGAAGCACAAAAGGTGATTTGTAAGTTGCACCTGATTTAAAAAATTGGAAGTACTACAACTGACTTGACATGTGTATCAACCATTCAAAGTTTTTCCTAAGTCCCTCAGTGAGACAGAGTTATGAGGTCACCTGCAGGACAAATGAAAGATGTCACCTAAACGTAACTCCTGTACAATGGAATTTTAAAATTATGTTTTATGTTTCTTCATAAATTTGTTCGTTTCTACGTTTGAATGAATTTAACATAAAACAAAAAATGAATTAAAGGTCTAAATTAAAAGACTAACAACTGCTGTTGCACTTTAAGTGAGAGAATTATTATTTTTAAAGAAGATGGCCAACATGCTTTACAGATAAACTAAAAAAAATGTGTCATTGACAGCCACCATCATGCAAATTCAGATGGCATGCTGCCTGATGAAAACATTTAGTGTACTTGGTGATTGTCTCTGTCTTGATCTTTCTTTTATGAAAACGTTTCTTTCCAAAAATAACAACTTCTGCAAGACTAATGTTCATTTTATGTACTGATTGCAGGAACCATGTGATGAAATGTTTTCAGTCTGTGATAATGTTCACATATCACACACTGCCCATATTTGTTTACAGAAATTGCAGAAAGTCCCAATTGAAAAAAAAATCTGAATGTCCAATTTGCTGAGAAATTTTGTTGATTAAAGCATGTATACAATAAACTTTTTGTCTACACTATATGCATAAGCTAAAGAGTACATAATACAGCACTAATAATACAGAAATGTAATTTTAAATAGCTACAGGCATTCCACACCCCAAAAGTCAAAAGTAATACAATGTTTAGGACTTACATTTACCTTTGAAACTTTATAATAAGAACACTATTATATTTATATTTCATAAGGCCTTAGGCATTGAGATGTTCAACGAATATATTGTCACCAAAATTAATTAATCAAAACAGTTTATAATGACGTTGCATGTTCCCAAAGAACTGCAAAATACATTGCACAATTAATTGCGCATTTACTAAATACATTGCACAATAAATTATTAAAACATATAATTAGATATTACTAAACAATTTAACCACATGCTCATACGGTAAATATATTAAAATCCTGCTTAAACATTTATAAAAAACAGTATGTAAAAGTTATGAGACATTAACATTCCAGCATTGACACATGAATATCGACTCGTGAGTAGCATTTAAAGCACCGGGTCAAGCGAAATGATAATTGGATTTTTGGGAACGCACCCAGAAATTAACGAACGTTGTAAAATTGCTCTTAGAAAATGCTGTAAAGAACTCAGATTGTTCGTTTTCGCGTTTTCTATATCCGTTCTATTCATACTTGCAATACCATGGTACATTTTATATTAAAGTGGGAAATCTATGAGAAACACACTTCTTTAGAATATATAAAGACACATTTTCCTGCAGTGTTGAAAAGAAAACTTTTTTAATTAACGGATTTATTGCCAAATATTTGATGACATAATTTGTGCACTACACACACATTTTTGACGTTACCAATATAACGAAATAAATCGCTGCATTTAGCAATCTTGGAAAGAGGTTTACATTAATTAGGATATAATTTATCTCTCATGTATGTATTTTGTCAGCCTTTATCAGTCTTTGTCATAATGTCCACTTCTGTTATAACCCGTTTTCAAATCAATCAATTTCTTTTTTGTCAGTTCCAACAGGGAAATAACTTTTCAAGGCGGTTTCTTAGCTGATACTTACAAAATACACAGTATCTATTATTAAAATAGATAAATAGATTAATTTAATGAATTGATTGAATATTGACTAGTTGATAAATAAAACAATTATTTTAGTGTTCCAAATATTTTGAAATAGCTTAACACTTATTATTTTTCACAAATTTTCTCTGCGAAAGCATCCGTTTTCAGCACCACAAACGCGGACAGCGCCCACAGTCCTAACTAACTTTTGTACTTAAGCTTTTAAACGTACTAATATACTTTTCCTTTCTAATATCAAATAGGAACTTCAGTTTAGATTACTTCAAATAATAAGAAATGTGCCTCTTTAAGGAAATAGAAATTTGTCTTTAACTTTTTTTTAAAGTTTATTCCTTTCGGATTTTACAAATGATGCAATAAAAAGAAAATACTGAGAGTGTCGCTATTCACCAAGAATGCAGAGTGATGTGAATCTCCTCCTACATTTAATATATTCAACCGCAGCTCTGTCTGTTAAAATAAACCCAGCACAAAATGGAGTAGTCGTCCGTCGACGCTGAGAAAAACATTAAATTAGTAGGCCTATGCATTAGCAGTTACTGTTGGGCACTTAAACTGTAAGGAACATCATCTCTCCAAATATGGACAACGGATTTTCACTTTCTTTTTGTGCGTGCATCGTGGCTCTCTTTGTCTTTCCTATGAGAATCTATTGTGCCGATCTCACCTACAATGTTCAAGAAGAAACGAAGCGTAATTATGTGATTGGAAACGTAGCCAAAGATCTCAGGATTGATGTCAAACAATTATCTACTCGTAAGGCTCGGATTGAAACGGAGGACGTCGGCAAACGGTATTGTGATATTAAACTAAATTCTGGTGATTTAATCATAGCAGAAACAATAGACCGTGAAGAGATTTGTGGTTCTCAAATTCCCTGCATTCTCAGTTACGAGCTTGTTGTAGAAAATCCTCTTGAAGTGCATCGCATATTTCTGCAAATTCAGGATATAAACGACAACGCACCGCGATTTCCAAATGAGCGCATTAACTTTGAAATCACAGAAGCAGCAGTTAAAGGCCAGCGATTCCGTTTGGATGAGGCACATGATTCAGACATTGGACATAACGCAGTGAAGAGCTACTCACTACAGAAAAATGAACATTTTATATTGAATGTAGACGACTCTGCAGATGGAGGAAAATACGCTGAACTCGTACTGGAAAATGAACTGGATCGTGAACAACAGAAGGAAATAGAAATGATACTCACAGCAACTGATGGTGGTACACCACAGAGATCTGGTACTGCTGTCATACACATTACTGTTTTAGATATTAATGATAATTTACCAGTATTCAGTCAGTCTGTTTATAAGGTTACTCTGCCTGAAAATACACCGTCAGGTACATCAGTAATCACAGTGAGTGCCACAGATGCTGATGAAGGTCCAAACGGCGATGTATCTTATGAATTTAGCAGGATATCAGACAAAGCTGCGAAAATATTTTCTATTGATAGGACAACTGGACAAATTTTGGTTATCGGAGAAATTGATTATGAAAAAGACAAAAAATATGAAATGGGAATACAAGCAAAAGATGCCTCTGGATTATCATCAACTGCTAAAGTGATCATAGATATAAGTGATGTAAATGACAATCCACCTATAATCATTCTGAAATCTTTGAATAACCCGATACCTGAGAATTCATTGCCAGGTACTGAGGTGGGTATCATTAATGTTCAAGACAAAGATTCAGGAGAAAATCGGCTGATTCGTTGCTCTGTTCAACAAAATGTTCCTTTCAAACTAAACCCATCTGTTAAAAACTATTTCTCTCTAGTAACTACAAACACTCTCGATCGAGAGAAACAATCAGATTACAACATAACTGTCACAGCAACTGATGGAGGATCTCCACCATTATCCACCTCAATGACAATTCATTTATCTATCTCAGATGTGAATGACAATCCTCCTGTATTTGAGCAGCAGTCCTACAGTACTTATGTGACTGAAAACAACAAACCAGGCACATCTGTTTGTTCAGTCAGTGCAAATGATCCAGACTGGAGGCAGAACGGCACTGTGCTTTACTCTCTGATATCCAGTGAGGTCAATGGTGTTCCAGTGTCCTCATTTTTATCTATAAATGGAGATACAGGAGTGATCCATGCTGTAAGATCATTTGACTATGAGCAGTTCAGAAACTTTACAGTCCAAGTTGTTGCCAGAGATAATGGCTCTCCACCTCTCAGCAGTAATGTGACTGTGAAAGTCTTCATAACAGATGAGAATGATAACTCTCCACAGATATTATATCCTGTTCCAGATGGAAAATCTCTAATGACTGAGATGATCCCTAAAGCGACTCTCTCAGGCTCTCTGGTCTCAAAGGTGATCGCTGTGGATGCTGACTCTGGACAGAACGCATGGCTCTCCTATCAGATTGTGAAGTCTACTGATCCGGGACTTTTCAGCATTGGTCTCCATAGTGGAGAGATCAGAACACAACGAGACATTTCTGAATCTGACAATATGAAGCAGAACCTCATCATTACAGTGAAGGATAACGGACAACCATATCTCTCTACAAACTGTGGTGTAAATTTACTAATTTCTGACAACCCTTCTGAAGTTCCAGAACTTAAAGATATGACTTATGAGGAGAGCAACTCCAAATTAACGTCATACTTGATCATTGCATTAGTGTCCGTGTCCACCTTCTTCTTGACGTTCATTACATTGATTCTGGTCCTGAAGGTTTGTCGCAGGAGAAAGCCCAGACTGTTGTTTGATGGAGCAGTCGCTGTCCCCAGCGCTTATCTGCCTCCTAACTATGCAGAGGTTGATGGAGCAGGAACTCTCCGCAGTGCTTACAATTACGACACATATTTAACAACAGGATCGCGCACGAGTGACTTCAAGTTTGTTACATCATATAATGACAACACACTTCCTGCTGGTGGTACTCTGAAACAGGAACACAACAGACACTTTAACCCGAGCATGATATCTCTAGACCTTACAGAAGATGATGATGAGGTAAGAGAGGCTTAACATCTCTGGAGTGTGTTTTCTGTATAATGACGTAAATCACTGCTTAAGCACCATACGATTGATCATTGGAAAAAGTTGCTAGTCACAACTTTCATGAAAACATGTTAACTTTGTTGCTCATGTGTTGTTGGAATCACTTATTCATTAGTTAGAGACCGAATACTGTCAGATTATTGTTGTAAATAATAAACATAGTATCTAAGGAGTACTTTTCTTCTACTTTTGTTTTCCTTTGTTTTACTTTATTGTCTGATATTTCATTCATTCGCAAGATCCCTCTTAAGACCTTCTGGCGTAGGGATGACTGGGGATGATTGTCCCATTTTTGTTTTTGTAGAGTTGTTTTTAGCCAGTGTGTTCAAAATGTGATTCACACTATCTGCTATAAAAATACTACAGAAAATGCATGTTTAGTTTTAAACAAGAGGAGTAAAATGTGATAATGCACCCCATAATCAAGATTAGTTCAACCTCTGTTGAAATTTATCAATATGACATCCAGAATGACACAGGGCTCTGGTTCTCATATGTAAAACATGGACGAAATAAGTAAAGCACATAAGGTGCTTTGTAACTTGCACCTGATTGAAAAAATTGGAAGTACTACAACTGACTTGACCTGTGTATCAACCATTCAAGGTTTCTCATAAGTCCTTCAGTGAGACAGAGTTATGAGGTCACCTGCAGGACGACTGGCAAATGTCACCTAAACTTTACCTCTGTTCAATAGATTTTTAAAATTATGTTTTATGTTTCTTCATAAATGTGTTCGTTTATATGTTTGAATGAATTTAACATAGAAGAAAAAATGAAATTAATGCCTAAATTAAAAGACTATCAACTGCTGCTGCATTTTAAGTGAGAGAATAAATTTTTTTAGATGGGAAAATAAAGAATAAATTAAAACGAAATGTGTAAATGACAGTCACCATCATTTAAGTTCAGAGGGCATGCTGCCTGACGAAAGCATTTACTGTACTCATTACTTGGTGATTGTCTCTTTCTTTCTTTTAAGGGGTATATTTCATAAGGCCTTAGGCGTTAAGATATTCAACGAATATTTTGTCACCAGAATCAATTAATCAAAAAGTTGTTGCATATTCCAAAAGAACTGCAAAATACATTGCACAATGAATTGCGCCCTTACTAAATATGGATATATTGCTTTACATTGCACAATAAATTATTAAAACATATGATTAGATATTATTAAACAATTTTACAACATGCACATAAGGTTAATATAATAATCCTGACTAAACATTTATAAAAACCAGGGTGTAACAGTTATGAGACATTAACATTGCAGCACTTGACAAATGAATATCGACTCGTGAGTAGCACTTAAAGCACAGCATCAAGTGAAATGTTAAGTGGATTTTTGGGAACGCACTCAGCAATTAACGAACATTGTAAAATCGCCCTTAGAAAATGCTGTAAAGAACTCAGATTCATCGTTTTCTATTTATACGATTGCAATACCATGGTACATTTTATATTAAAGTGGAAAATCTAAAAACACACTTCTTTAAAATATATAAAGACACATTTTACTGCAGTGTTGAAAAGAAAACTTTTTTAATTAACGGATTTATTGCCAAATATTTTATGACAAAATATGTTGCACATCAAACACATTTTTGACATCACCAACATAACGAATTAAATCGCTGCATTTAGCAATTTTGGAAAGATGTTTACATTAATTAGGATATAATTTATCTCTCATGTATGTTTTTTGTCAGCCTTTATCAGTCTTTCAAGACTATTCCTTAATTAGCTGATACTTACAAAATACACAGTATTTTTATTAAAATAGATAAATAGATTAATTTAATCAATTGATTGAGTATTGGTTAGTTGATAAATAAAACACTTATTTTAGTTTATCAAATAATTTTGAAATAGCTTAACACTTATTATTTTTCACAAATTTTCTCTGCGAAATCACCCGTTTTCAGCACCACAAACGCGGACAGCGCCCACAGTCCTAACTAACTTTTAAGCTTTTAAACGAACGAACTTTACCTTTCTAATATCAAATAGGAACTTCAATTTAGATTACTTTAAATAATAAGAAATGAGCCTCTCTAAGGAAATAGAAAATTATCTTTAACTCTATTTATTCCTTTCGGATTTTACAAATGATGCAATAAAAAGAAAATACTGAGAGTGTCGCTATTCACCAAGAATGTAGAGTGATGTGTATCTCCTCCTACATTTAATATATTCAACCGCAGCTCTGTCTGTTAAAATAAACCTTTACAAAATGGAGTAGTCGTCCTCCGACGCTGAGAAAAACATTAAATTAGTAGGCCTGTGCATTAGCAGTTACTGTTGGGCAATTAAACTGTAAGGAACATCATCTCTCCAAATATGGACAACGGATTTTCACTTTCTTTTTGTGCGTGCATCGTGGCTCTCTTTGTCTTTCCTATCAGAATCTATTGTGCCGATCTCACCTACAATGTTCAAGAAGAAACGAAGCGTCATTATGTGATTGGAAACGTAGCCAAAGATCTCAGGATTGATGTAAAACAATTATCTACTCGGAAGGCTCGGATAGAAACAGAGGACGTCGGCAAACGGTATTGTGATATTAATCTAAATTCCGGTGATTTAATCATAGCAGAGACAATAGACCGGGAAGAGCTTTGTGGTTCTCAAATTCCCTGCATTCTCAGTTACTAGCTTGTTGTGGAAAATCCTCTTGAAGTGCATCGCATATTTCTGCAAATTCATGATATAAATGACAACGCACCGCGATTTCCAAATGAGCGCATTAACTTTGAAATCAGAGAATCAGCAGATAAAGGCCAGCGATTCCGTTTGGATGAGGCACATGATTCAGACATTGGACATAACGCAGTGAAGAGCTACTCACTACAGAAAAATGAACATTTCATATTGACTGTACATGATACTGCAGATGGAGGAAAATACGCCGAACTCGTACTGGAAAATGAACTGGATCGTGAGCAACAGAAGGAGATAGATATGATACTCACAGCAACTGATGGTGGTACACCACAGAGATCTGGTACTGCTGTCATACACATTACTGTTCTAGATGCTAATGATAATGTACCAGTATTCAGTCAGTCTGTTTATAAGGTTACGCTGCTTGAAAATACACCGTCAGGTACATCAGTAATCACAGTGAGTGCCACAGATGCTGATGAAGGTCCAAACGGCGATGTATCTTATGAATTTAGCAGGATATCAGATAAAGCTGCGAAAATATTTTCTATTGATAGGACAACCGGACAAATTTTGGTAATCGGAGAAATTGATTATGAAAAAGACAAGAAATATGAAATGGGAATACAAGCAAAAGATGCCTCTGGATTATCATCAACTGCTAAAGTAATCATAGATATAAGTGATGTGAATGACAATCCACCTATAATCATTCTGAAATCTTTGAATAACCCGATACCTGAGAATTCATTGCCAGGTACTGAAGTGGGTATCATTAATGTTCAAGACAAAGATTCAGGAGAAAATCGGCAGATTCGTTGTTCTGTTCAGCAAAATGTTCCTTTCAAACTAAACCCGTCTGTTAAAAACTATTTCTCTCTAGTAACTACAAACACTCTCGATCGAGAGAAACAATCAGATTACAATATAACTGTCACAGCAAGTGATGGAGGATCTCCACCATTATCCACCTCCATGACAATTAATTTATCTATCTCAGATGTGAATGACAATCCTCCTGTATTTGAACAGCAATCCTACAGTACTTATGTGACTGAAAACAACAAACCAGGCACATCTGTTTGTTCAGTCAGTGCAAATGATCCAGACTGGAGGCAGAACGGCACTGTACTTTACTCTCTGATATCCAGTGAGGTCAATGGTGTTCCAGTGTCCTCATTTTTATCTATTAATGGAGATACAGGAGTGATCCATGCTGTAAGATCATTTGACTATGAGCAGTTCAGAAACTTTTCAGTCCAAGTTGTTGCCAGAGATAATGGCTCTCCACCTCTCAGCAGTAATGTGACTGTGAAAGTCTTCATAACAGATGAGAATGATAACTCTCCACAGATATTATATCCTGTTCCAGATGGAAAATCTCTAATGACTGAGATGATCCCTAAAGCGACTCTCTCAGGCTCTCTGGTCTCAAAGGTGATCGCTGTGGATGCTGACTCTGGACAGAACGCATGGCTCTCCTATCAGATTCTGAAGTCTACTGATCCGGGACTTTTCGGCATTGGCCTCCATACTGGAGAGATCAGAACACAACGAGACATTTCTGAATCTGACAATATGAAGCAGAACCTCATTATTTCAGTGAAGGATAACGGACAACCATCTCTCTCTACAACCTGTGCTGTAAATCTACTAATTTCTGACAACCCTTCTGAAGTTCCAGAACTTAAAGATATGACTTATGAGGAGAGCAACTCCAAATTAACATCATACTTGATCATTGCATTAGTGTCCGTGTCCACCTTCTTCCTGACGTTCATTACATTGATTCTGGTCCTGAAGGTTTGTCGCAGGAGAAAGCCCAGACTGTTGTTTGATGGAGCAGTCGCTGTCCCCAGCGCTTATCTGCCTCCTAACTATGCAGAGGTTGATGGAGCAGGAACTCTCCGCAGTGCTTACAATTACGACACATATTTAACAACAGGATCCCGCACGAGTGACTTTAAGTTTGTTACATCATATAATGACAACACACTTCCTGCTGGTGGTACTCTGAAACAGGAACACAACAGACACTTTAACCCAAGCATGATATCTCTAGACCTTACAGAAGATGATGATGAGGTAAGAGAGGCTTATCTTCTCTGGAGTCTGTTTTCCGTATAATGACGTAAATCGCTGCTTAAGCACCATACATACGATTTATCAATGGAGAAACTTGCTAGTCACAACTTTCATGAAAACATGTTAACTTTGTTGCTCATTTGTTTTTGGAATCACTTATTCATTAGTTAGAGATCGATTACTGTCAGATTATTGTTGTAAATAATAAACATAGTATCTAAGAAGTACTTTTCTTCTACTTTTGTTTTACTTTATTGTCTGACATTTCATTCATTCGCAAGATTCCTCTAAAGACATTCTGACGTAGTGATGACTGGGGATGATTGTCCCATTTTTTACTTTTTTGTCTTTGTTGTTGAGTTGTTTTAAGGTAGTGTGTTCAAAATGTGATTCACACTATCTGTCATAAAATTACATAACTGTTATCTTTGGAGCACAAACAGAAAATGCATGTTTAGTTTCAAACAAGAGGAGTGAAATGTGACAATGCACCCCATAATCCAGATTTGTTCAACCTCTGTTGAAATGTATCAATATGACATACACCGTGTCTGCCACAGGGCTCTGGTTTCTCATATGTGAAACATAGACTAAACTAAGCATATGTGAAGCACATAAGGTGATTTGTAAGTTGCACCTGATTTAAAAAATTGGAAGTACACTGTAAAAAAAATCCATAGAAATTGCAGCTGGGTTGCCGGTAATTTACCGTAGATTTACATTTATGTTTTTTACTGGCAACATTTTGTTCAAAATTAAATGAGCATTAAACATTTATAAGTCTTTATCTTTACAGAGTAAAACTAAAAAAACAGCATCAAGCAAAACATTCTGGGAAACAAAATCTGGAGCAAAAAACAGAAAAAGGTTGATGATGATTTCTGGTTCCCAGAATGCTTTGCATGAGGCTGTTTTTGTATAGTTTTATTCTGTAAAGATGAAGAATTGTTAATATTTAAAATGTATTTAACTCTGAAAAAAACTCTTGCCAGCAAATAACATAAATGTAAATCCACGGTAACTTACCGGCAACCCAGCTGCAATAACATTGTAATTTCTACGGAATTTTTTTACAGTGTACTACAACTGACTTGACCTGTGTATCAACCATTCAAAGTTTTTCCTAAGTCCTTCAGTGAGACAGAGTTATGAGGTCACCTGCAGCACGACTGATAGATGTCACCTAAACTTTACTCCTCAAAAGAAATTTAAAATGATGTTTTATGTTTCTTCATAAATTTGTTCATTTATATGTTTGAAGAATGACTTAGAAGGAAAACTGAAATAAACGCCAAAATTAAAAAACTAACAACTGCTGCTGCATTTTAAGTGAGAGAATAAGCTTAAAAAAATGGCCAACATGCTTTACAAATGGCAAAATAAAGGATAAACTAAAACAAAATGTGTAAATGACAGTCACCATCATGCAAGTTCAGAGTGAATGCTGCCTGATGAAAGCATTTACTGTACTCAGTGTACTTGGCGATTGTGTCTTTCTTTATTTTATAGGGTGTATTTCATAAGGCATTGAGATATTCAACAAATATTTTGTCACCATAATTAATTAATCAAAACAGTTTATAATGACGTTGTTGCATGTTCCCAAAGAACTGCAAAATACATTGCACAATGAAATGCGTCTTACTTAATATGGAAATATTGCTTTACATTCACAATAAGTTATTAAAACATAGATATTATTAAACAATTTTACCACATGCACATAAGGTGAATATAATAATTCTACCCAGTCTCCTGAGGTTGCGTATAAATAGCACGAAGTGTAAAACTCGTGCAATACATACGCCAAATTCCACTTTGGCGTGCATATGATACGCAAGTCCTTCCCATTCACTTAAACGGGGCATCTTTTTGTTGTTTTATTTATTGGTTTCTCTTTTTTTTCTGTTTTTTAAACCATTTTCGCTTGGGTTTAGGGTTAGATTTTAGATTTGCTTAATAAGGTTATTTAATATACAGGTTTCTCAATGTTTTTGTCCATATTAAAGCCATGGTCGCTTGGAGTTGGGGTTAGAGTTGGGGTTTGGGTTAGGATGTCATTTTTATATAACAAAAAGTTGTTCTAACCCTAAACCCAAGCGAAAATGGTAAAAAAAAATAGCAAATAAATTGAGAAACCAATAAATAAAACGACAAAAAAGATGCCCCGTTTAAGTGAATGGGAAGGACTTGCGTATCATATGCACGCCAAAGTGGAATTTGGCGTATGTATTGCACGAGTTTTACACTTCGTGCTATTTATACGCATTAATCCTGCCTAAATATTTATAAAAAAACAGTATGTAACAGTTATGAGACATTAACATTCCAGCATTGACAAATGAATATCGACTCGTGAGTAGCACTTAAAGCACCGGGTCAAGCGAAATGATAATTTGATTTTTGGGAACGCACCCAGAAATTAACGAACGTTGTAAAATCGCTCTTAGAAAAATGCTTTAAAGAACTCAGATTCATCGTTTTCTATATCCATTCTATTCATACTTGCAATACCATGGTACATTTAATAATAAAGTGGGAAATCTATGAGAAACACACTTCTTAAGACACATTTTACTGCAGTGTTGAAAAGAAAACTTTTTTAATTAACGGATTTATTGCCAAATATTTGATGACATAATTTGTGCACTACACACACATTTTTGACGTCACCAATATAACGAAATAAATCGCTGCATTTAGCAATCTTGGAAAGAGGTTTACATTAATTAGGATATAATTTATCTCTCATGTATGTATTTTGTCAGCCTTTATCAGTCTTTGTCATAATGTCCACTTCTGTTATAATCCATTTTCAAATCAATCTATTTCTTTTCTGTCAGTTCCAACAGGGAAATAACTTTTCAAGGCTGTTTCTTAATATCTGATACTTACAAAATACAGAGTATCTATTATTAAAATAGATAAATAGATTAATTTAATAAATTGATTGAATGTTGACTAGTTGATAAATAAAACAATTATTTTAGTGTTCCAAATATTTTGAAATAGCTTAACACTTATTATGTTTCACAAATTTTCTCTGCGAAAGCATCCGTTTTCAGCACCACAAACGCGGACAGCGCCCACAGTCCTAACTAACTTTTGTACTTAAGCTTTTAAACGTACTAATATACTTTTCCTTTCTAATATCAAATAGGAACTTCAGTTTAGATTACTTTTTAAATAATAAGAAATGTGCCTCTTTAAGGAAATAGAAATTTGTCTTTAACTTAGTTTATTCCTTTCGGATTTTACAAATGATGCAATAAACAGAAAATACTGAGAGTGTCGCTATTCACCAAGAATGTAGAGTGATGTGTATCTCCTCCTACATTTAATATATTCAACCGCAGCTCTGTCTGTTAAAATAAACCTTTACAAAATGGAGTAGTCGTCCGCCGACGCTGAGAAAAACATTAAATTAGTAGGCCTGTGCATTAGCAGTTACTGTTGGGAAATTAAACTGTGAAGAACATTACCTCTACAAATATGGACAACGGATTTTCACTTTCTTTTTGTGCGTGCTTCGTGGCTCTCTTTGTCTTTCCTATGAGAATCTATTGTGCCGATCTCACCTACAATGTTCAAGAAGAAACGAAGCGTAATTATGTGATTGGAAACGTAGCCAAAGATCTCAGGATTGATGTCAAACAATTATCTGCTCGGAAGGCTCGGATAGAAACAGAGGACGTCAGCAAACGGTATTGTGATATTAATTTAAATTCCGGTGATTTAATCATAGCAGAGACAATAGACCGCGAAGAGCTTTGTGGTTCTCAAATTCCCTGCATTCTCAGCTACGAGCTTGTTGTGGAAAATCCTCTTGAAGTGCATCGTATATTACTGCAAATTCAGGATATCAATGACAACGCCCCGCGATTTCCAAATGAACGCATCAATTTTGAAATAAGAGAATCGGTTAAAGGCCAGCGATTTCGTTTGCAAGAGGCACATGATTCAGACATCGGACATAACGCAGTGAAGAGCTACTCACTACAGAAAAATGAACATTTTGTTTTAACTGTGCATGATACTGCAGATGGAAGAAAATACGCCGAACTTGTACTGGAAAAGGAACTGGATCGTGAACAACAGAAAGAGATAGAAATGATACTCACAGCAACTGATGGTGGTACACCACAGAGATCTGGTACTGCTGTCATACACATTACTGTTCTAGATATTAATGATAATGTACCAGTATTCAGTCAGTCTGTTTATAAGGTTACTCTGCCTGAAAATACACCGTCAGGTACATCAGTAATCACAGTGAGTGCCACAGATGCTGATGAAGGTCCAGATGGTGAAGTATCTTATGAATTCAGCAGAATATCAGATAAAGCTGCAAAATTATTTTCTATTGATAGGACAACCGGACAGATTTGGGTGACTGGAGAAATTGATTATGAGAAAGACAAAACATATGAAATGGGAATTCAAGCAAAAGACGCATCTGGATTATCTTCAACATCCCGATTCATTATTGATATAAATGACGTGAATGACAATCCACCTATAATCATTCTGAAATCTTTGAATAACCCGATACCTGAGAATTCATTGCCAGGTACTGAGGTGGGTATCATTAATGTTCAAGACAAAGATTCAGGAGAAAATCGGCAGATTCGTTGCTCTGTTCAGCAAAATGTTCCTTTCAAACTAAACCCATCTGTTAAAAACTATTTCTCTCTAGTAACTACAAACACTCTCGATCGAGAGAAAGAATCAGATTACAACATAACTGTCACAGCAACTGATGGAGGATCTCCACCATTATCCACCTCAATGACAATTCATTTATCTATCTCAGATGTGAATGACAATCCTCCTGTATTTGAGCAGCAGTCCTACAGTACTTATGTGACTGAAAACAACAAACCAGGCACATCTGTTTGTTTAGTCAGTGCAAATGATCCAGACTGGAGGCAGAACGGCACTGTACTTTACTCTCTGATATCCAGTGAGGTCAATGGTGTTCCAGTGTCCTCATTTTTATCTATTAATGGAGATACAGGGGTGGTCCATGCTGTAAGATCATTTGACTATGAGCAGTTCAGAAACTTTACAGTCCAAGTTGTTGCCAGAGATAATGGCTCTCCACCGCTCAGCAGTAATGTGACTGTGAAAGTCTTCATAACAGATGAGAATGATAACTCTCCACAGATATTATATCCTGTTCCAGACGGAAAATCTCTAATGACTGAGATGATCCCTAAAGCGACTCTCTCAGGCTCTCTGGTCTCAAAGGTGATCGCTGTGGATGCTGACTCTGGACAGAACGCATGGCTCTCCTATCAGATTCTGAAGTCTACTGATCCGGGACTTTTCGGCATTGGCCTCCATACTGGAGAGATCAGAACACAACGAGACATTTCTGAATCTGACAATATGAAGCAGAACCTCATCATTTCAGTGAAGGATAACGGACAACCATCTCTCTCTACAACCTGTGCTGTAAATCTACTAATTTCTGACAACCCTTCTGAAGTTCCAGAACTTAAAGATATGACTTATGAGGAGAGCAACTCCAAATTAACATCATACTTGATCATTGCATTAGTGTCCGTGTCCACCTTCTTCCTGACGTTCATTACATTGATTCTGGTCCTGAAGGTTTGTCGCAGGAGAAAGCCCAGACTGTTGTTTGATGGAGCAGTCGCTGTCCCCAGCGCTTATCTGCCTCCTAACTATGCAGAGGTGGATGGTGCAGGAACTCTCCGCAGTGCTTACAATTACGACACATATTTAACAACAGGATCGCGCACGAGTGACTTCAAGTTTGTTACATCTTATAATGACAACACACTTCCTGCTGGTGGTACTCTGAAACAGGAACACAACAGACACTTTGACCCGAGCATGATATCTCTAGACGTTACAGAAGATGATGACGAGGTAAGAGAGGGTCAACTGTTCTAGAGTTTCCTAAAAATGTTGCCTATACAGATGTTAAACATATTTCTATTAATACATCACTTACAGTGTCATTGCATCTATTGTACATGGACATCCAAATATAAACTCTCAGTTCCGTGCAAAGTAAATAGTCACATTTAACCACAAACCTTAAAGCTCTGTACTAGGGTTGCCTTATCTTTTCATGTAGCAGCATTTTACAAGTTGGCCTATATACAGTAAATATGACATCCTATCCAAGACCCAAATCTAACCACATCCTATACATAAAATGACATGAAAAAAAATCGTGCTTGGGGACATTTAAAACAATATTTAGAAATCCGTGCTGAGTGAAACAAAAAAGACAATCATGCTCACTGACACGAAAAAAGAGAAAATTCTTGTCCATGAAAACTAATAGCCTAAATAACTGAAATATTTTGTGATTAAAACAATGATGAGTATGATTTCCTTTAAAAACAAATTATTAAAAGCCTGCAAATTTTTGAACTTACAAAATTCTAGTAAATTATAATGGAACTGTCATAGGCTAAACACAATTAACAGTAAGTTTAATAAAAAAAATTTATGTAAAATTTACTTTAGAATATATTTTTTCCGCTCTTCGTTTGTAACCCAGCTAGCAAACAACATCGCTTTTGCACCAACAGTTAAGAAAAGTTTAAAATTCATCAAAAACCACCATTACTGTGATCAGCGTTTGCTTTAGTTGGGCTCTTGACTCTTGTAGTTTTGGAGACTAGTCAGTGTAATTGAGTTCATCAATTATGGGTTGGCCAGACCTCATAAAAGGTTATAGATATCACTTTTATCTTACAATAACTGTGGGTGCAAATCGATGTTGCCTGCTATCTGGGTTAGAAATTAAAATTGGGAAAATTTTTTTTAAACTTTTTAAAGTAAATTTGAACTAATAATTTATTATTTAAGTTACTGATAATTGTGTTTAACTTTTTTTACATGGCAATTCCAATAAAAAAATGTACTAGCAGGCTTTTACTATATTTTTAAAAGTAAATCCTACTCGTCGTTTTATTCAGTGCACAAATTGCCTAGTACTTGGGATGGAATTGTACAAAAACATACGCTTATCATAAAAACATATTTTGCCAAATATTTAATTATTTGTTTCACCCCCCACACATTTTTATACTACAGTTTCACGGGACAAATTGCTGCATTTAGCAGTTTTGTGAAACATGCAGATGTCTACTTTTGTATGTTTTTTCTTGTGTGTTTCCTTTATGTCTTTGGTAATGAGCAGTTGCGGTTTTCATCAATCATTTTCAAGATAATTACTACTGTTTTAAGCAGTTTTTGCGTAGTTGTTTTCAGTTACTTAAAATAGTCACGCGGATTTCCAGCACCCTGTTTATATTGTCACTCTGAGACTGATACATTGCATATTATTTTATTATAAAAAAATGAGTACAGATTGGTTGAAGGACTGAATAGAAAATAATAATACTAAAAATTCTCTGTTCATGATTTTTTAATAAATAGAAATGATTATTTTTTCGTACATTCTCTATGCGAAGTCAACTGTTTCAAGCACCACAAACGCACGTTTGTACTTTAGATTTGAAGACGTGATCTTTTTCTATTACAGTACTTTCCAATAACATCACATCGAAGCTTGATTACTATTTAAATAATAGTTCACTATGAAAATAATAGTATTAAAAGAGACCCTCATTAGCTTCGTTTACTTTTGTCGGTTTTTTATAAAATACACGTATGATGCAATGATCAGAAAATACTGCGAGTGTCGCTATTCACCATGATCGCAGAGTAATGTGTCTCTCCTCCTACATTTAATAGGCTACACGCAACAGCAACTGTCTGTTAGAATAAACCCGACACAAAATGGAGTAGTCGTCCACCGACGTTAAATAAACTATTAAATTTGTATGCGCTTACAGTTACTGTTGTGCAGTTAAACTATTAGGAACATCACCTCTCCAAATATGGACAACGGATTTTCACTTTCTTTTTGTGCGTGTTTCGTGGCTCTCTTTGTCTTTCCTATGAGCATTTCCTGCGCAGATCTGACCTACAATGTTCCAGAAGAAATGAAGCGTCAGTATGTGATTGGAAATGTAGCCAAAGATCTCAGGATTGATGTTAAACAATTATCTACTCGAAAGGCTCGGATAGAAACAGAGGATAACAGCAAACGGTATTGTGATATTAACCTGAATTCTGGTGATTTAATCGTGGCCGAAACAATAAACCGGGAGCAGCTTTGTGGTTCTCGACTTTCATGCATTCGCAGTTATGAGCTTGTCCTAGAAAATCCTCTTGAGGTGCATCGCATATTTCTGCAAATTCAGGATATCAATGACAACGCACCGCGATTTCTTAATGAGCGCATTAACTTTGAAATCACAGAATCAGCAGTTAAAGGCCAGCGATTCCGTTTGGATGAGGCACATGATTCAGACATTGGACATAACGCAGTGAAGAGCTACTCACTACAGAAAAATGAACATTTCATATTGAATGTACATGATACTGCAGATGGAGGAAAATACGCTGAACTCGTACTGGAAAAGGAACTGGATCGTGAACAACAGAAGGAGATAGAAATGATACTCACAGCAACTGATGGTGGTACGCCACAGAGATCTGGTACTGCTGTCATACACATTACTATTCTAGATGCTAATGATAATGTACCAGTATTCAGTCAGTCTGTTTATAAGGTTACTCTGCCTGAAAATACACCATCCGGTACATCAGTAATCACAGTGAGTGCCACAGATGCTGATGAAGGTCCAAACGGTGAAGTATCATATGAATTCAGCAGGATATCTGACGAAGCTGCAAAATTATTTTCTATTGGTAAGGCAACAGGACAGATTGTGTTGATTGGAGAAATTAATTATGAGAAGGAACAAAATTATGAAATTGGTATTCAGGCCAAAGATGCATCTGGATTATCATCAACTGCTAAACTGATCATAGATGTAAGTGATGTGAATGACAATCCACCCAGAATCATTCTGAAATCTTTGAATAACCCGATACCTGAGAATTCATTGCCAGGTACTGAGGTGGGTATCATTAATGTTCAAGACAAAGATTCAGGAGAAAATCGGCAGATTCGTTGCTCTGTTCAACAAAATGTTCCTTTCAAACTAAACCCATCTGTTAAAAACTATTTCTCTCTAGTAACTACAAACACTCTCGATCGAGAGAAACAATCAGATTACAATATAACTGTCACAGCAACTGATGGAGGATCTCCACCATTATCCACCTCAATGACAATTCATTTATCTATCTCAGATGTGAATGACAATCCTCCTGTATTTGAGCAGCAGTCCTACAGTACTTATGTGACTGAAAACAACAAACCAGGCACATCTGTTTGTTCAGTCAGTGCAAATGATCCAGACTGGAGGCAGAACGGCACTGTACTTTACTCTCTGATATCCAGTGAGGTCAATGGTGTTCCAGTGTCCTCATTTTTATCTATTAATGGAGATACAGGAGTGATCCATGCTGTAAGATCATTTGACTATGAGCAGTTCAGAAACTTTACAGTTCAAGTTGTTGCCAGAGATAATGGCTCTCCACCGCTCAGCAGTAATGTGACTGTGAAAGTCTTCATAACAGATGAGAATGATAACTCTCCACAGATATTATATCCTGTTCCAGATGGAAAATCTCTAATGACTGAGATGATCCCTAAAGCGACTCTCTCAGGCTCTCTGGTCTCAAAGGTGATCGCTGTGGATGCTGACTCTGGACAGAACGCATGGCTCTCCTATCAGATTGTGAAGTCTACTGATCCGGGACTTTTCAGCATTGGTCTCCATAGTGGAGAAATCAGAACACAACGAGACATTTCTGAATCTGACAATATGAAGCAGAACCTCATCATTTCAGTGAAGGATAACGGACAACCATCTCTCTCTACAACCTGTGCTGTAAATCTACTAATTTCTGACAACCCTTCTGAAGTTCCAGAACTTAAAGATATGACTTATGAGGAGAGCAACTCCAAATTAACATCATACTTGATCATTGCATTAGTGTCCGTGTCCACCTTCTTCTTGACGTTCATTACATTGATTCTGGTCCTGAAGGTTTGTCGCAGGAGAAAGCCCAGACTGTTGTTTGATGGAGCAGTCGCTGTCCCCAGCGCTTATCTGCCTCCTAACTATGCAGAGGTGGATGGTGCAGGAACTCTCCGCAGTGCTTACAATTATGACACATACTTAACAACAGGATCGCGTACCAGTGACTTTAAATTCATAGGATCTTACAATGAAAGCACAATGCCTGCTGGCGGCACTCTGATATCAAATGAAGGTGATTCTTTCGGGACACCTGTTACTCTAATTAATACAGAAGAGGTGACTGAGGTAAGATGCCAAATATAATAATTTCCCTTTTTCTAAGCTGTGCCTGAAACAAAAACATTTCTCAATTTGTCGTTTTATTAAAATAATGAACAAATAAAATCTAGTCTCTAACACAATTGCTAAAACTTTTTTCCAAAAAGCATTTTTGTACAAAAAACTTACTCTGAGTACTAAACAATGAAGCAATATGTGGCCAGAATTTCTATGAAGCATTTTAGGTTCCCACTGATCTTGGTATGTATCTTGATAAAATAAATGTAATAGACGAATAGTTTGAGGTTGTGACCTTTTCAAATATCTTTATTGCTGTTATCTTTATGAGGAAAATACTTTTTTCTTGTTGTTGAATGAAAGTTTAAGTAAAATTGTAATAAAATGTAATGAACTCAGATGGTCACTACTGATAAAGTAGCCTGTTTGACTGTCGTTCAACAATTCTGATATTTTAATCAGAGACATTTATCACAAGCATCATTGTACGGTCTGTGGATTCATGTAGAGTGTTTTGAAAGATAAATTTAGGATTACTTAGCATTTACAATAGCACTGATGTTTGAATTCAATCTATGCGCACCAAGCTGATATGTTTTTTTTTTTCTCATGGAAAGGTCAAATGCAGTTGCAGTAAGGCATGAAGCAAAAGCTCATAATTTCAGTAATAAAAATTGACAAACATCTGTCTTGTGCTCTTTATTTAGTTCCTTCAGATAATCTTGCTGAACCTTAAGGATGTTATTTGTCATGTTACTTTCATTGTTCTGGAGCAGAAACTGTCTGCAGCATTTACAATTATAACACACATCTACCCACAGACTCCTGCATCAGCAACTTTAAATTTGTCACATCATATATAAAAACACAATTCTTTTTGAAAATTTGTGCAATTACATAAATACTACAAACACAAATAATTACAACACTGGAGAGAGATCCAGTTACCCCACTTTGGTAAATGTTTATATGTTTCATGAATTGATAAATACTTCAGCTAGGGCTGTACAATTAATAATTTTTTATTTTTTGATTCAAACAATTACAAAAACAAGATAATTGAGGCAAAACAATTATTGTGCAATTAAAATATAAATTGTGTGCTGCTGGACCGATGTGTTTGTAAGGCATCTCAAATGCACCGCTTTGACACGCCTATTGCTTACTTAATTAAAATGTTAAATAAATGCATCTTTTCAAAGTCACTGAGTAATAAATAATCATGATAAAGATTTTAAAAAATATATATATATAATAATAATAATCATGATTTTGCCCAGAATCAAGCAGCCCTATCAACTACTACACTGAAAAAAATGATTCATCGAATTTAATCAATTTTTTTAAGGTAAGTTGCAATCAATTTATTTAAGCTACATTTAAACAAAAAAGATTAGTAAAGTAAAATAAAATATAAAACTTTTGTTTAAATGTAGATTAAATAGATGTATTGCAACCACTTACCTTAAAAAAAAATTGATTAAATTCAAAGAATCATTTTCTTCAGTGACAAAACTTGAACTTCATGTATTGTTTAGGCTTGTCACACTAGTAATTGTTTTCATAAGCATTGCAACTTCTCTTGTGTTCAAACTTCTTCTCTTCACTTATTTCTCAGGATAAACAGGCATGTTTTGGCTTTAGGTCTTCATTTGTTTTTGTCTGAGTGAGAAATGTCTGTATAGGTTTGGGGTGAGAGGGTTTTTTGTTGTTCCAAATCTTGAGTTTTGTAATGCTAGTATATAACAAGAATACTTTCCAAAAAAGCATTTACTAAGAAATATTTTTCACTGTGCTATTTAGAAGATTTCAGTCTTGTGCTGTGTGGGTTTATGTTATCTTTATATCCTACATATAAGCTTTTAAAACTAATAACAAGCTTATGTTTTTGATAACATTAGAAGGCCTGATATGTGAATTTGTCTCACATCATTCTTGTTCCTGTGGTGTTTCAATGTAGTACCTAGTTTAAAATAATCAAAAAAAAAAAATGGTTTTTATTTACACAATGGTTTCATGTTCATCTGATACTGCATGCCTTTATTTATTCAGTGAAACACAACCAAAGCTTATTCTATTTATTTATTTATTGCAAACAATGGAAGTGAATGATTATTGAGGCTGCCAGTCACTAACATTCCATGTACATGTAACACAAAAGTTATATGATCATCAATGAATGTTTGCACTGTGATAATCACTGTTTGTTTTGAGCAATATCCAGTTTATCACATTTGAGATGATTGATGGACTTGACAACTATAACAAAAGCCTGGAAACATTTATTGATGCTCAAGAAGGGAATATAGTGTATATGAGCAAACGTTTGAACACAATAACCTGTGTAAATCAAAATAATAAATAGCATGCAAGCTTTGTAACAATTTCTCTAGGGTTATGTAAACTTATGAGCAAAAGATTTTCATGTTTATCTTTTAACAAACTCATATTGTTTTATGCTTTAATGCTCACTAAAGAAACAGTCCTAACTTTAAAACTTGTTTTTGTCTTTTCATGTCATGCTCTGTGAACCAACGCTGGATTTTCTTCTACAGGTAAGAACAAATCCTAAGTCTTAAATTTTGATTCATGAATGTAAGGAGAAATGTATGGCCAATGCTGAATGTTAAATCTACAATAATAGCTGGTTTACAAGAATACAAAGTCGTTGTGGAGAAAACTGTATCCTGTATTGTTATGACATTAGCTTTGGTTTGTGAGGAATATCCTAAATGTATGTTTTTCCTGACTTGTAACTTTGTATTTGATATTTGATGTTTAACAATAATTATTTAGCAATTAACAGTATTATTGAACCTTTTAACAAAAAAGTGTCATTGGGATTTACATTTACATTATAATCTTGATAGGGGTTGTTTCCCAGGCAGGGATTAGCTTAGGCCAGGACTAGGCCTTAGTTTAATTAGGAAATATAACTAGTTTGAACAAACATGCCTTATTAAAACATTACTTGTGTGCATTCTGAGGCATAACAATGGACACTGATGTATTTTAGGATATGTCAGTGTAAGTTGTTTGGACAGCTCATTTATTTTAGTCTATGACTAGTCTAATCACTGTCCGGGAAACCGCCCCTATATCTGTTTTATCTTTAAACAAACTATAAACCTTTTTTTATTTTTCCATTACAACCTTAGTGAAAAATAAATATGCTAAGTATATTACATTTTGTAATACATGCAGCTAGACTGATGACCAGCATACTTCAAGTGTTTTAATGATTTATTAACTATAGAAGTGCTGTTTTGGAACAACTAAATTTCTACTAAGTTATATTAGTTGTTGTTAAATTGTAGTTTAGCATAATCTGAAGTGTATTTGGTGAACTTGTATGTTCTAAAGAGAAACAACTTAAGCTTTGTACACCTTATATACTGTATATAAGTGAATAGTTGAGTCGGATCAGTGCAATAAATTTCTTTAATTGGTAACATCTCCACACTTTGTTTATCAAATAAAAGGTTTCAAATAGTTGGTTAAAACAGACTCAATAATGATTCATTTTAAATATATTTCATATATATTTTTATATAAATATTTTATTAACAGCATTCACAGAATACAGGAACAATTACTTACGTTCAGTAACACATTAAACAGAGATGTCGTCATAATGTCAAGATGATTTGGTCTTTCTCGCCCCAAATCAACTTTAGTCTATAACAGGTTTTGGTTCAATCTATTGGCAGTCTAAAAAAGAGAGACAAGAAGCTTGTTTAATAAGACACTTAACATAGCAGATAGTATATTTACTTAAGCTAATGTTTTACTAGATTATTCTGATATATTAAAGGGCACTTTAAAAGGGACATTTTTGCAAGATGTATACACTCACCTAAAGGATTATTAGGAACACAATACTAACACTGTGTTTGACCCCCTTTCGCCTTCAGAACTGCCTTAATTCTATGTGGCATTGATGGTGCTGAAAGCATTCTTTAGAAATGTTGGCCCATATTGATAGAATAGCATCTTGCGGTTGATGGAGATTTGTGGGATGCACATCCAGGGCATGAAGCTCGCATTCCATCACATCCCAAAGATCCTCTATTGGGTTGAGATCTGGTGACTGTGGTGCCATTTTTGTACAGTGAACTCATTGTCATGTCCAAGAAACTAATTTGAAATGATTCGAGCTTTGTGACATGGTGCATTATCCTGCTGGAAGTAGCCATCAGAGGATGAGTACATGGTGGTCATAAAGTATTTTAACCAGTCATTCAGTGACCGTGGGTAGGACTTTATCTGTGTGATGTCACATTAACAAAAAATCTAACCAGTATGTCCAATGAGACTTCTTTTGTTTAATTAAAAAGTAGGATGGATTTTTTTCATAGAGATGTTGTGTTCACATACACCAACACACAATTACTGTATGTCCAAACACCTAAAAGTGGATTTTGCATAATATGTGCCCTTTAAGAACTTTTCATTATTAAAGGTGCCAATGAGACTTCTTTGGTTTACCTAAAAATAAGGATGGATTTTTTCATAGAGTTGTTGTGTTCACATACAACACACAACCCCTGTATGTCCAAACACCTAAAAGTGGATTTTGCATAATATGTGCCCTTTAAGAACTTTTCATTATTAAAGGTGCCATTCTTACTGTGTTTTTGAAGCTTTGATTGTGTTTACAGTGCGCAATTATTTTTCACACAACTTACTTATCTCTATACCGCTGTTTTCACTGTCCTTATAACGGCTGATGTCTTCTTTATTCTATGAAGTTCTTCCTTCAGAAAGACGTAACGAGTTCTGATTGTGTAGTTTGTTTAGTGTGTGGTGATTCGACAGCAGCTTAGCTTAGCCTGAGCCCTTTGAGGTGACTGACATATTCCTGTGGGCGGAGTTTAGACAAACACTCTTACTTTGACGTCATTCAACTGGGAAGTAGAGGGCTGTAGTCCAAACCAGCCATTCGCTGTAGGCTTTGAAAGGCGAATTCTGTTTCACCTGGCAGTGAACTTTGAGCTTTATCATTTTGCAGGTATTATTTATGCTATTACAACAACATTACACACTAACTAAAGTTTGAAAAATGGGATCAGGAAGAACTTTAAATTATTAATTTATAAAAAATGAGCACTTGATTAAAGATTTTATAGGTTTTTAGTATTAAAACTTACCAGAAAAACAGCAACTAACCAGACAGTAAATTACAATTAAAATTACTCACCAGGTTGCAAAGTCCTCCTTACAAATGCCTTTGCAAACACTTCTGAGGAAAGAATGCTGCATTATTAATACTGAATGCACGGTTAAAGCCTTATAAAGCACACAGGTAATCAGTAGTTAATTTCCCACTACATTACAGTATGAATCTAAACAGAGTTTGTGATGCTACACTTATTCCTGAACCTTAGGCGGGCTGACAGACTGATCGCTTTACCTTATGAATCAAATCCTGAAATTCTGTTTTCTCTGAAACATATTAACTTACTTAGTTAAAAGATTACTCCACCCTAAAAATGAAAATGTACTGGGCTGCGTTTCTGATGCTGCGTTTCCCGATTACGTTGTCTCTTAGCGCGCTATGAAGACTCATAAGTTAAACCTTAACTACAGGTATACCTTTTCTAGGCGTGTTTCCCGAACTGTACCTTAGCGGGTTTCTTAAGGTATACTTTCTTACATACGACGTTACCAGGTGCTGTCCATGGCGATGGTGCTGAATAGGTTGATATCGATTGCTCGACAATCAATTGTTGTACAATCAGTTGTATCTGCATTTCCAGCAAAATGCATTCCCCCCTTTCACTGAATGGCTTCGTCCAGTCTTGTGTAGCCCCAAGACGAGAGGCACGTCCATTTAATACACGCGTGATCAGCGGAGGCTCGTTTCGTGGTATGTGGCAAAGCACGAGTAACTTATAAACAAAGCTTAGTATCTGGACATCAGAAACTAAAAGAGAGACTGCAGAGGTCAGAGATAGAGAGAGAGAAAATGTGCTGACAATTACCCAATATTTATTAAAGAAAGATAACTTAACGTTATATAATTTATATTTCACAGAGCTGCCTTTTGACGTAATGTTAGCGTCAGTTAGCCAACTGCTAACAGATACCTAATAGTCAATTCAATAGGTTACGTTTATCACCGCTAAAAATGAGAAGGATATCATTTTTTTCCAGATATCAGATCTTGAATTGGTGAACTTGTCAGCATTCTCCTGTTAGCAAATATTGCTAGCGGACTTATACACATTTGAGACTCAGACTGTGAAAACCAGACTAAAGTCTTAAATCTAAGTGTGAGATAAAGAGCATCACAGTTTGATTTCAAACATTAATTTCACTATGATTTTAATTGCTGACATTAACTTACTCAGTCAATATTAAATATATCAAGTTTATAATTTCAAAGAACGTTCTTTACATTATGTAGGATAATGTTATGTAGAAAACAGTCAATCAAAAATAAATACTTCAGCTGGGTTTTCACAGGCAGGCTCACAATCTAGTAGATCTAGTTATCTAATAGATGAAGCTAAAGGTTTTGGGTTAAGGTTCATACAAATCGTATCATGTATGTTTAATCTTTGTTTAAGAATATTGCATTTTCTCTGAATATTTGATTACTGTAATGTATTTTTCTATAAAATTTACATTTGCATAATAAATCATGATCTTATAGCTACAGACATTGTTGGTTTCTTACTAAACACTGATTATAGTGGTCAAAAACAAAAGCAAACATTATATGTATGTATTAATAAATTGCAGCAGACAAAGATTTTAGATAACTAGGTCGGCTTGTATTTTTGGTGTAAAATGGGAATGGTAGGGGGCCCAACCTCTTATTCTTTCATTGGGCCCAGAATTGCTAGTGGCGGCCCTGTCTGGAAGTCACATTTGTCGACCGCAAACGTCAAAGATTCTCACATTTTAGTTAAAAACATTTTGAAATTAACATTTATTTCTCTTAAGACATACAATCATTCTAGTTTCACTTTTATCTTGAAATGTAATGGTACTGAAATAGAAACTAAAATAATAAATCTCGATGTATGCAGTTGACCAATGCGACCTCCAAAGGACATACCCGAAATCCTGGCCAGGACGCATCCGGGAAAAAAGGCAGAAGTGCACAATCTCTGAAAGCCAATGTTGACATTTGAAATCACCTAAACAAACACGCCCCTAACCCAATAGAATATTTTTTGATAGACCCGCCCCACACATACCCAACCCAACGATGTCAGTTAGTACACATGCCCCTGCTGATTGGCTACAAGTGTGTTTTGGTACTCAGCCCGACTCCCTTTTCCAAAGCATTTCTGAAAAAATGTGCACCCCGCCTTTAAACCATAAATGAATGTATGGGAATGTACAACGGCGCTCTCACTTGTATAATGTCACAGCATTATGCAGCGCAAATATAACGACACGCCTATAATCCCTCCCACTACGAAGTGATACTAGACTCGATGGAAAAGCTAACCACGCCAAAGTGAGGTGAGCTGACCCGACCCAAACTAAACTAAACCGTGCTATGCCATGGAAAAGCGCCATTTGATTCATGGTTTCAGAAGTTACTAGTAAATTATTAAAATAAAATATGAAAAAAGCTACTTACAGGCTGTTAGTCAGAAGCGGATGGATTTATGATAATGTGAATAGAGTCCATGTCAACAGGCTGAGGAAGTAAACTGTTTCCTACAATCCTTGTGTTCATTGTAGTCTAAAGAAAAGAGATTTCAGTTGGAGATAATAACTTGTGTAAATCATAGACTTTGGGATGTATAACTTTGCAGATCTTTAACGCACTTACACAACAAGAGAAATGTATAATCATGAAAAGAAAAATAGGGGCTCTTTAAATAATATCCTGGCTCTTCATGCTTCAACGTTTCGAGGCTCCAAAAGTGCATGTATCCATCATTAAATGAATCCATATATAAACCAGTGGGTTGTCAGATTTCTTCTGAAGCGAAACGATGGGTTTGTGAGAATAAATATTCATATGTTGAGCTTTTAACGATAATTATGATGTAAACAGAGAATAACAACTCTAGATACAAATGGCGGCTCGTCATAAACAAAAGTATTTAAATTCATCCCCAATATTCAAGGTGTTTTTAGCGAAATTTGAATGTTTTATTTCTTCTTTAAAATTGTTAAAAAACAAAAAATCGTTAACATGTTTAAAGCACTATGATATTATTTTCAAATGCCAGATGTCCAATTAACACCATACTTTGTTTTGTATAAAACTGTATAATGTTATGCTCTGTTTTATATTCTTTTATTCAATAAAAAAAAATGGCGGCTCGTGAAATCTCATTGGTTCTCGTCACGAGACCTGAACCAATGCGGTTTCACGTGCGCCACATTTGAATCTAGAGTTGTTGTTGTCTGTTTACATTAATTGTGTGTGTCCTCCTAACCATCGTCAAATGCTCCAAACCTATCGTTTTGCTTCAGAAGACATGTATAAACGATAGAGTTATATAATAGATTACTTTAATGGTGGATGGGTGCACGTTTGGAATTCGAAACGCTGATCCACATTCAAGGTCAATATAAGCAAGCAAGGTGTTCATAAAATGGATATTATTTAATATTATTTGATTGTGTTCGGCTGAGGAATGAGAAACATTAACATCTTGGATGACATCGGGGTGAGTATAGGCCTATATAATCATTACATTTTCGCGTCTCTGATATAGGCCTACTGCTATGCAGCATCCTCTGCTGAAAAATAAATACTTTTAATTTAAAAAAACATATATTGTAATTTACTTACATGATTTTAGCAATCTTAATAACTTGTTATAATAACTTGCAAATGTGCGAGTAAATATTTATTTTGGTGTAATCTAGGCAAACACGTGTTTTTACCGGTTTTATTATGAACACCCAACACCATAAGACTTAACGGGCTATCTCAACCTGCGCTACTTTGAAGGTAAGACAGCGCTGATTACATATTTTAAATGAATTTTGATGTAGGATTGGATTTTACAAGAAAATGTAGGCTACATGTAATAATTTTAACTTTAATTTTAATAGTTAGTGTTCATAACACTGCTAAATTTAATCTTCAACGTGGATCTACCGTGTGAAATGTAGTTAAATTAAATGTGTGTGTGTGTGTGGCATCACTTATAATCGTTCTTTTCACATTTACTTTCTTCAATCTGACTTCAGTTCACCACCTCACCATCTGTGTCAATTCCTTTTGTCATCTGCGAATGCAAAGCTCAGAGTTTACTTAAATGTGCACACATTCTCCCGTCAAGTTTTTTTTGTAGATTATAACTTTTGCGTGATATAGTGGCGCACCCATGTTTTTAGCCCCGTTTTGTGCCTATACGCACAAATTTTAAATGAGACCCCAAAAGGGTAGGCTACCTTACCTACCTTACCTACACTACCTTATACTTTATGTAAATTGGAATAAGTCATACATTTTAACATTTTTTTTAAAGAAACGGTCCAAGAATTGAAGTTAATTTTAACCATGATTACGTAAACTTTAAATTACCTTAAAATACACTGCATCTTAAATAATGTATTTTTTAAATATGTTTGCATCGCATAATATATTAATTTAAGCATACAGTTAAAGTATACCAAAATGTATTTTTCAATAAAGATGTTAAAAGTTTAATTTTAAAAATATGTATTCAATTAAATTTTATTTACAGTATATAGCACTTTTCACAATTGTTTAATTGTTTCAAAGCAGCTTTGCATTTGGTATAAATATGTTAACATATATTTTTAATATTTAAAGATGGTACAATTCTTTCATAGCAGATTTGTGATGTGCTGTTGAAAATGAAGCTATATTTGAAATATAAGATAGTGTATTTTCTGTTTATCTACCTGGCAAGCACTAACTGAGGTTTTTGAGTCACATCCATCGGGTGCTGTCCATTCCGAAGGTGCTGAAATGGTCTGCAGTTTACCCCATTGCCAGTAACAGAATAACAGTTTAATAACTTTGATTAAACAACATGTAGCTCACATAAAAAATCTTTCTTTAATTTAATTTGAGTATGCTTGTTTTTAATGGCTGTATAAATAGTTCGGTTCATGCGTATAATAATAAAATTAATAATAATAATAATAATAATAATAATGTAATATTATTATTGATGTTATTACCAAATCAGGACTGTAACTGCTGACTGACTACTGTATTTTCAACTTTAGTACTCTAAGTGCCGCTGTTGGTTAACAGCTGAAGGGTCTTGGCTATAATTTGTCCGGCGTTTGTTAGCCATATGAAGCGGTTTCAGTTGGGCATGAATGTGCATTTTGATGTTTTTCGTGCCCGGTACGACTTCGTTTGACGACATATTTGATCGCAATGGCTTTTTTATGCTCGTCCGGCTATTTACACAACCCTTGGATGGTTAGCACACGTCTACTATGGCAGATTATGTTTTTGATTATCTGCTTTTATGGAATGGACGTCGCCTATTGCAATACGCGGTATTCTATCCCGGAGGAAATGCCAGAGGGATCATTTGTTTGCAACATCGCCAAGGACCTGGGGATAGAGATAAGTAGACTCATATCTGGAAAAGCTCGCGTTGTAACAAAGGGCGGCGGCAGACAGTACGTTGACTTGAGCAGAGACAAAGGCACTCTTGTTATAAAAGAAAAGATTGATCGCGAGGAGCTATGTAGGCAAACAACGCCTTGCAGCTTCAGTTTTGATCTTATAGTTGAAAACCCTATTCAACTGCATCGGGTCACAGTTGAGGTGCAAGATATTAACGATAATGCTCCGTTATTTCCAAAGGAATATGTTAATCTGAGTATAGCTGAACACGCAGTCTTGGGAGCGCGCTTCCCTTTGCGCTATAGATACAGATGTAGGCCTAAATGGTATACAAAGCTATGCATTACATCCAACTGATAAATTTAAACTGGATGTGCATAACCAGAACGATGGTAGCAAATACATTGAGATGGTTTTACAGCGAGAGCTGGATCGGGAGGAACTCGATGAGATAAAGCTGGTTCTAGTTGCTACCGATGGTGGTTCACCTCAAAAATCAGGCACTGTAAGAATTAATGTTAGTGTGTTGGATGTTAATGATAATGCCCCCGTATGTAAACAGCCTGTTTTCAAAATTGAAGTCAGTGAATATTCTCCCTCGGGTACTGTCATAGGTACTGTTAACGCTAATGATGCAGATGAAGGTGTAAACGGTCTTGTTACATATTCTTTCGCCCTTGCGAACAAAGAAGCAAGGGAGCTTTTTGAGATAAACTCAAACACAGGAGAGATTACGCTTCTTGCGAATTTAGATTATGAGTCTCAAAACAGTCATCAATTAAAAATTAACGCGAGGGATAAAGGAGCCCTCTCGGATACTTGTAAAATTGTCATTGATGTTATTGATGAAAATGATAACTCTCCATCCATACAACTAATGTCATTTACAAACACCATTCCTGAAAATGCTCCAGTAGGAACAACTATAGCTGTGATAAACGTAGAAGATGCAGATTCGGGTAAAAATGGCATTGTTGAATGTTCGGTAAATCAAAACATCCCGTTTAAAATCGAGTCATCTTTTACTGACTATTACAGTTTAATTACTGATGATATACTCGATAGAGAAAGTCTAGCTGAATATAACATAACAATACTGGTATTAGACCAGGGAACCCCAGCACGTCAAGCTAACAAAACTGTTACTGTGAAAATTTCCGATGTGAATGATAACCCGCCTAAATTTAATTCTGAGGAATATAAAACATTTGTTAGTGAAAATAACTTTCCTGGCCTGGCTATACTGACCGTTAAAGCGCATGACGCGGATTGGGGTCCCAATGCACAAATATCCTATTTTTTAAATGGCGAAGACGTGCACGGAGCAGAGCTAGGATCTTTTGTATCAATAAATTCAGAAACTGGTGCCATTCAGGCAGTAAAATCTTTTGATTTTGAACAGTTTAAATTTTTCGGTTTTAACGTGACAGCTCGAGATGGAGGGTCCCCACCCTTAAGTTCGGATGTGACAATAACCATTAATATTCAGGATCAAAATGACAACGCTCCTCAGATTCTGTACCCTGTACAAACTGGTGGTTCTGTGGTGGCTGAGATTGTGCCTCGTTCTGCAGATGTTGGTTATCTCGTCACGAAAGTGGTGGCTGTTGATGTGGACTCTGGACAGAATGCCTGGCTCTCATATAAACTACAGAAAGCTACAGACAGAGCGCTGTTTGAAGTGGGTTTACAGAATGGAGAAATAAGAACTGTGCGTCAGGTGACTGATAAAGATGCTGTTAAACAAAAACTCACTGTTGTTGTTGAAGATAACGGACAGCCCTCACGCTCAGCTGTGGTCACCATTAATGTGGCTGTGGCGGATAATTTTCCTGAAGTGCTTTCTGAATTCACAGACTTTGGGCATATCAAAGAATATGGCGACAGCCTGACTTTTTATTTAGTTCTTGCACTTGCTGCCGTTTCTTTCCTATTTATAACTTGTGTGGTTGTCATAATATCAGTTAAGATCTACAGATGGAGGCAGTCTCGCTTTTATCAGTCAAATCTTCCCGTTATTCCGTACTATCCATCGCATTACGCGGACACAGGATTAACTGGAACTCTCCCACCCGGATATAATTATGAAGGTTGCATGACCACTGACTCGAGGAGAAGTGATTGTAAGTTTTCTACACTCAGTGGTCAGAATGTTTTAGTGATGGACCCGTGTTTTACTGAGACAATGCAGCACACAATAAAGGAGAATAATTTCTTAGGAAATCCTGAGGTCCCTGAAATGGTAAGATCAAGTATAAAATAAAATTCAATTAAGCCTGAAAAATAATTTAATTATGTATTTTTTAAGATTTAAAAGGTTGTTGCAAAATGTATATGCAATTTTAATGTATGCTTATCTGTGAGTTTGGGGGATTTGCTGAAGTGTAGTTTTTAAAAATGCTTTACATTTCATTCCAGAAAGGGAAATGCATTTATAAGCGTTGTTTTACGGTTTCAACTCTAAGGGCCGCTGTTGATTTGCACAAACCTATGTGGGTGACTGCATGTTGGTTGAAGAGATTTTAGAGGAGATCAAAGGGTGTCTATGAACGGAGACGGTCATCGAAAAACTACAAGCTAGCTGGATTACTGTTTAAATATTTTCCGCATTGATCATCGTGCATATACCTGGAATTTGATAAAAATGAGTGTGATTACAGTATCTTGTCCTTGTTACCAGTCGAAAAGAAAACATTTGGATCGCGTTTTTTCATTGAGGGTCTTATTCGTCCTGGCTGTTTGCTGTTTCTGTAATAATAGCGCACAGATTCGTTACTCGGTTCCAGAGGAGATGAAGAAAGGATCGCTTATCGGGAATATAGCTCATGATCTTGGTCTGGATGTGCAAAGACTGCGCTCGGGTCGGGCTCGTATCGTTTCTGGTGACAGTACTCAATACGCAGAGCTAAAAACAGACAAAGGGACTTTGGTTGTAAATGAGAGAATTGACCGAGAGCAGCTTTGCGCGGAAACCACTCCATGCAGCTTCACGTTTGAAATAATACTCGATAATCCAATGGAACTACATCATGTTACGGTTGAAATATTGGATGTAAACGATCACTCTCCGAAATTTCATAAAGATGAAATTAATCTTGAAATAAGCGAGTCGGCCACTCCTGGGGCTCGCTTTTTACTGGGCGGCGCAGATGATCCTGATGTAGGTGTATATGCTCTCCAAAATTATATTTTGTCACCCAATGATAATTTTATTCTGAAACAATATTCACGCCCCGATGGAGTTAAATATGCAGAAATGGTGCTTCAGAAATCTCTAGATAGAGAGCAACATCCACGGCTTTCTCTTATTGTCACAGCGGTCGATGGAGGAAATCCTCAAAGATCTGGTAACATGAAAATAGAGGTTACTGTGTTAGATATAAATGACAACGCGCCCGTATTCAACCAATCAGTTTACAGAGCAATAATATCAGAAAATGCGTCTAAGGGAACTTATATAACCACGGCTAATGCTACTGATGCAGACAGTGGCACAAATGGTTTAATTTTCTACAGTTTCGCTAATATTAAAGGTAACATAAACGATGTTTTTAAAATAGAAGAAAAAACCGGTGTTATAACTCTGATTGGAGTGCTTGATTACGAAAAAGCCAAAAAATACGAAATTGGAATCGAGGCCAAAGATCAGGGGGGTTTAGGAAATTCTGCTAAAGTCATTGTTGATTTAATTGATGTAAATGATAACGCGCCTATTATCAGTGTTATGTCATTTTCCAACCCAGTGACCGAGGACGCGCCTATCGGCACCACGATTGCTATTTTAAGTGTCAAGGACCTAGATGCAGGAGACAACGGCCACGTTGACTGCATAATAGATCGAAATTTGCCATTCAAACTACAGTCCTCAATACGAAATTATTACACTTTAGTAACCGATGCTGCTTTAGATCGTGAACGTGTGGCAGTATATAATTTTACAATAACAGCTACAGATTTAGGCACACCTACACTCGCATCTCAGAAAACTTTAAATCTAAAAGTGTCAGACATTAATGACAATGCCCCCAGGTTTCAAAAAAGTGTTTACACGGCATACATTCCTGAAAATAATCAACTTGGTTTATCTATATTTACAGTGAGTGCGCACGATGATGACTCAAACCAAAACGCACGAATTTCATATCTTCTAGATGAAACTACTGTAGTGGGTGGAGCACCCGTTTCATCTTTTATATCAATAAATGCTGACAGTGGAGTGGTACAAGCATTGCGCGCGTTTGATTATGAGCAAATGAAAAGCATTCAAGTTTGTGTAAAAGCACAAGATGGAGGATCTCCACCTCTTAGCACAAATGTGACTTTAGACATTATAATCCAAGATCAAAATGACAACGCTCCTCAGGTTCTGTATCCTGTACAAACTGGTGGCTCTGTGGTGGCTGAGATTGTGCCTCGTTCTGCAGATGTTGGTTATCTCGTCACTAAAGTTGTGGCTGTTGATGTGGACTCTGGACAGAATTCGTGGCTCTCATATAAACTACAGAAAGCTACAGACAGAGCGCTGTTTGAAGTGGGTTTACAGAATGGAGAAATAAGAACTGTGCGACAGGTGACTGATAAAGATGCTATGAAACAAAAACTTACTGTTGTTGTTGAAGATAACGGACAGCCCTCACGCTCAGCTGTGGTCACCATTAATGTGGCCGTGGCTGATAGTTTTCCTGAAGTGCTATCTGAATTCACAGACTTTGGGCATACCAAAGAATATGGCGACAGCCTGACTTTTTATTTAGTTCTTGCACTTGCTGCCGTTTCTTTCCTATTTATTACATGTGTGGTTGTCATAATATCAGTTAAGATCTACAGATGGAGGCAGTCTCGCTTATATCAGTCAAATCTTCCCGTTATTCCATACTATCCATCGCATTACGCGGACACAGGAGTAACTGGAACTCTTCCTCACGGATATAATTATGAAGTTTGTATGACCACTGACTCGAGGAGAAGTGATTGTAAGTTTTCTACACTCAGCGGTAAGAATGTTTTAGTGATGGACCCGTGTTTTACTGAGACGATGCAGCACACAGTGAATGACAAGAACTTCTTAGGAAATCCTGAGGTCCCTGAAATGGTAAGATCAAGTTAAAAAAAAATCAAGTATTGCTACCCTATATCATTACGTTACAATATAATTTGTAATTATGTTTACTACTAAGATTGCAATACCTGTTTTAAATTTTAGATAATTTGCATAAAATTTAATGGACTATGTGGTTGTCTATAAAGTGATCTATGACATTATTTGGCCTTTATATTATATATTTGCAATATTTTACTTTACAATATTGATCTTTAAGCTGGGCGATGTCATATTTGCTAATATATAGCTTATTTTGAATAATTCGAATTTAGTCAAACACTTCAAAGCATTTGTATAAGCGTTGTTTCACGATTTCAACTCTAAGGGCCGCTGTTGATTTGCAGAAACATGCGCATGTGGTTGGTTGAGCTCTGGTGAAGCAAGCTAAGAGATTTTGGATGAGACCAATGTGTTGATAAAGGGAGACAGTCAGCGAAACACAGCAACCTAGCTGGACCATTTAAAGATTTTCATCATTGAACATCGCGTAATACCTGGAGCAGAATTTATAATTAACATCTAAAAATGTTTGTGATTATAGTAAGATTTTCTCGTTGCCAGTCGAGAAGAAAACAATTGGATGGTGTTTTCTTATGGAGGGTCCTATTCGTCATGGCTGTTTGCTGTTTCTGTAATAATAGCGCACAGATTCGTTACTCGGTTCCAGAGGAGATGAAGAAAGGATCGCTTATCGGGAATATAGCTCATGATCTTGGTTTGGATGTGCAAAGACTGCGCTCGGGTCGCGCCCGTATCGTTTCTGGCGACAGTACTCAATACGCAGAGCTAAAAACAGACAAAGGGACTTTGGTTGTAAATGAGAGAATTGACCGAGAGCAGCTTTGCGCGGAAACCACTCCATGCAGCTTCACGTTTGAAATAATACTCGATAATCCAATGGAATTACATCATGTTACGGTTGAAATATTGGATATTAACGATCACTCGCCAATCTTTCCAAAGGAGGAAATTAATCTGGAAATAAGCGAGTCGGCCGCACCTGGTGCTCGTTTTCTACTTGGCAGTGCAGATGATCCCGATATGGACACGAATGGTATCCAAACCTATGTAATATCACAAAATGATTATTTTATTTTGAAACAACATGCGCGACCCAGTGGGATGAAATATGCTGAAATGGTGCTCCAGAAACCTTTAGATAGAGAGCAACATCCACGACTTAATCTCATTGTCACAGCGGTCGATGGAGGAAATCCTCAAAGATCTGGTAACATGAAAATAGAAGTCAATGTGTTAGATGCAAATGACAACGCCCCAGTATTTAACCAGTCAGTTTACAGAGCGTTAATAAAAGAAAATGCGCCTCAGGGAAGGTATATAACAACTGTCAATGCTAGTGATGCAGACAGCGGTGCAAATAAATTAGTTTCTTACAGCTTTGCAAATTCGAAAGTCGTTGGTGAAATTTTCAAGATAAATGAAAGCACCGGTGTTATAACTGTAATTGGAGAGATTGATTACGAAAAAGTAAAGAAATACGAATTTGATATCGAAGCAAAAGACCAGGGAGGTTTAGGAGACTCTGCTAAAGTCATTGTTGAACTAATTGACGTTAATGATAATGCACCAGTTATCAGTGTTATGTCATTCTCTAATCCAGTGACTGAGGACGCATCTCTTGGTACTACCATTGCTATAATCAGTGTTAAAGATCTGGATGCAGGAGACAATGGTCATGTTAGCTGTACCGTTGATCGAACTATGCCATTCAAACTTCAGTCCTCACTACGCAATTATTACACTTTAGTCACTGATGCTGCGTTAGACCGTGAACGTGTCTCATCCTATAATATTACTATCACAGCGACAGATTCAGGTTCACCTGCGCTTTCCAGCCTGAAAACTTTAAATCTAAAAGTTTTAGATGTCAACGATAACCCTCCAAGGTTCCAAAAAACAGGTTACACAACATATATTACTGAAAACAATCAACCCGGTTTGTCCATATTTACTCTCAGTGCTAAAGATGATGACTGGAACCAGAACGCACGAGTTTCATATCTTTTAGATGAGACGACAGTGGGTGGAGTACCCGTTTCAACTTTTATATCAATAAATGCTGACAGTGGAGTGGTACACGCATTGCGCGCTTTTGATTATGAGCAAATGAAAAATGTTCAGGTTTGCGTGAAAGCGCAAGATGGAGGCTCTCCACCTCTCAGCACAAATGTGACTTTAGACATTATAATCCAAGATCAGAATGACAACGCTCCTCAGGTTCTGTATCCTGTACAAACTGGTGGTTCTGTGGTGGCTGAGATTGTGCCTCGTTCTGCAGATGTGGGTTATCTCGTCACTAAAGTTGTGGCTGTTGATGTGGACTCTGGACAGAATGCCTGGCTCTCATATAAACTACAGAAAGCTACAGACAGAGCGCTGTTTGAAGTGGGTTTACAGAATGGAGAAATAAGAACTGTGCGTCAAGTGACTGATAAAGATGCTGTGAATCAAAAACTTACTGTTGTTGTTGAAGATAACGGACAGCCCTCACGCTCAGCTGTGGTCACTATTAACGTGGCTGTGACTGACAGCTTCTCTGAAATGCTTTCCGAACTTACACATTTTACGCACGAAAAAGAATTTAAGGACAACCTTACTTTTTATTTAGTTCTTGCACTTGCTGCCGTTTCTTTCTTGTTTATAACCTGTGTGGTTGTCATAATATCGGTTAAGATCTACAGATGGAGGCAGTCTCGCTTATATCAGTCAAATCTACCCGTTATTCCGTACTATCCATCGCATTACGCGGACACAGGATTAACTGGAACTCTTCCACCCGGATATAATTATGAAGTTTGTATGACCACTGACTCGAGGAGAAGTGATTGTAAGTTTTCTACACTCAGTGGTCAGAATGTTTTAGTGATGGATCCGTGTTTTACTGAGACGATGCAGCACACAGTGAATGACAAGAACTTCTTAGGAAATCCTGAGGTCCCTGAAATGGTAAGATCAAATGTAAAATATTAAAATTGCAATTTAATTTTGAATTGTGTTTTCTATATTTGAAAGCACAATATGTGATTTTAAGAGACTATATGATTGTGTCTAGAGGGTAACCCACTATATTCTTTGACCATTAAATAAATAATATTCAGCAGTATTTGGCTTTTAATCTATTTTATTGTAGCTTGTATATATCATTGAGTTGGGTGATCTCATATTTGCTAAAGTATGTTTTTATTTAGATGGTTTACGTTTTATTTTGGTTAAGACCAAATGTTGGAGTTTAACTTTAATTATGAAGCATTTCAAAACATTGTAAGCGTTGTTTCACGATTTCAACTCTAAGGGCCGCTGTTGATTTGCAGAAAGCTTTACGTATAGCAGCTGAATGTGGTTGGGCTGTGGCGAAGCTGGTTTAGAGATTTTAGATGAGACCAAAGAGTGTCGATGAAGAGAGACAGTCAGCGAAAAACAGCAACCGAACTGGATTACTATTTTAATACTTACACCATTTCTGAACATCGTGTTATACCTGGAAAGGGATTTTTTTACTAAATACCTAAAATGATTTTGACTACAGTACGAGTTATTTGTTGCCAGTCGAGAACAAAACAAATGGATCATGTGTTCTTATGGAGGGTCTTATTCTTCATGACGGTTTGTTATTTCTCTAACAATAGCGCACAGATGCGTTACTCGGTTCCAGAGGAGACGAAGAAAGGATCGCTTATCGGGAATATAGCTCATGATCTTGGTCTGGATGTGCAAAGACTGCGCTCGGGTCGGGCCCGTATCGTTTCTGGTGACAGTACTCAATACGTAGAGCTGAAAACAGACAAAGGGACTTTGGTTGTAAATGAGAGAATTGACCGAGAGCAGCTTTGCGCGGAAACCACTCCATGCAGCTTCACGTTTGAAATAATACTCGATAATCCAATGGAATTACATCATGTTACGGTTGAAATATTAGACGTAAACGATCACTCTCCAACATTTCCTAAAGATGAAATTAATCTCGAAATAAGCGAATCGGCAACACCCGGGGCTCGTTTCTTACTGGGAACTGCAGATGATCCTGATGTAGGCATAAATGGTCTCCAAAATTATGCATTATCACCGAATGATAATTTCATTTTAAAACAGCATGCACGGCAGGGTGGGGTGAAATATGCTGAAATGGTCCTTCAGAAGCCTTTAGATAGAGAGCAGCATCCACGACTCTCTCTCATTCTAACAGCAGTTGACGGAGGAAATCCACCAAAATCTGGTAACGTAAAAATAGAAATAGCTGTCCTAGATGTAAATGACAACGCACCTGTATTTAATCAGTCAGTTTACAGAACAACAATAGAAGAAAATTCCCCTAAAGGAACTTACATAATCAGAATCAATGCTAGTGATGCAGACAGTGGGGCAAATAAGTTAATTTCCTACAGCTTTACAAATTTAAAGGTAATTGGTGATATTTTTGAGTTAGATGAAAGCACTGGTGTTGTAACTTTAACTGGGGTGCTTGACTATGAAAAGGCAAAGAAATATGAAATTGATGTTGAAGCAAAGGACCAAGGCGGTTTAGGAGACTCTGGTAAAATAATTGTTGATTTAATTGATGTAAACGATAACGCACCTGCTCTCAGTGTCATGTCATTTTTCACCCCAGTACCTGAGGACGCACCTGTTGGCACCACTATTGCTATTTTCAGTGTCAAGGACCTAGATGCAGGAGAAAATGGGCATGTTGTTTGTACAGTTGATCGAAGTACGCCATTCAAACTACAGTCCTCATTACGGAATTATTACACTTTAGTAACCGATGCTGCTTTAGACCGCGAACGCGTGGCAGCTTATAATATCACTATCACAGCCACAGATTCAGGGTCACCTGCCCTTTCTAGTCAGAAAACTTTAAATCTGAAAGTTTCAGATGTTAATGACAACCCGCCTAAGTTCGAAAAAAATGTTTACACTGCCTACATTCCTGAAAATAATCAACTTGGTTTATCTATATTTACAGTGAGTGCGCACGATGATGACTCGAACCAAAACGCACGAATTTCTTATCTTTTAGATGAGACTACAGTGGGTGGAGCACCCGTTTCATCTTTTATATCAATAAATGCTGACAGTGGAGTGGTACACGCATTGCGCGCTTTTGATTATGAGCAAATGAAAAGTGTCCGTGTTTATGTAAAAGCACAAGATGGAGGATCTCCACCTCTCGTCACAAATGTGACTTTAGACATTATAATCCAAGATCAGAATGACAACGCTCCCCAGGTTCTCTATCCTGTACAAACTGGTTCTGTGGTGGCTGAGATTGTGCCTCGTTCTGCAGATGTTGGTTATCTCGTCACTAAAGTGGTGGCTGTTGATGTGGACTCTGGACAGAATTCCTGGCTCTCATATAAACTACAGAAAGCTACAGACAGAGCGCTGTTTGAAGTGGGTTTACAGAATGGAGAAATAAGAACTGTGCGTCAGGTGACTGATAAAGATGCTGTGAAACAAAAACTCACTGTTGTTGTTGAAGATAACGGACAACCCTCACGCTCAGCTGTGGTCTCCATTAATGTGGCAGTTGCTGATAAATTTCCTGAAGTGCTTTCAGAATTCACGGACTTTGGACATAACAAAGACAATGGCGACAGCTTGACTTTTTATTTAATTTTAGCACTGGCTGCTGTTTCTTTCCTGTTTATAACTTGTGTGGTTGTCATAATATCGGTCAAGATCTACAGATGGAGGCAGTCTCGCTTTTATCAGTCAAATCTTCCGGTTATTCCGTACTATCCGCAATACGCAGATACAGGATTAACTGGAACTCTTCCGCACGGATATAATTATGAAGTTTGTATGACCACTGACTCGAGAAAAAGTGATTGTAAGTTTTCTACACTCAGTGGTCGTAATGTTTTAGTGATGGACCCGTGTTTTAATGAGACGATGCACCACACCGTGAAGGACAAGAACTTCTTAGAAGACCCCGAAACGGTAAGACGGCTCCAAATACAAATAAATGTGAAAGCAGGCGTATCCTATAAAATAATATACAGTATAGTTTTTTGAATTAGTAAGCCTATAACACAAATTTAATCTAAAGGCGATTTTAAAGATTACATAATAATAATTTTAATCATTAAACATCTTTAAACTTGTTATATTTTTCCTTAACTAATAACTATTATGGGTATTTTAAGTTGTGTAATGTACATCAATATGAACCTCTAGATGTGGGGGGTCTTATTTTGTGCATATTTGTATATTGTTCAGTTTAAAATATCATGTATTTTTGTAAGAACGCCATACAATGGAGGTAAAATGCCATTTTTTGGGCAAACAGCGCTGTTTCAGAGACATAATTTGACTTAATTTTGACTAAAAAGACCAGAACAAATAAAACTTTGAGAAATAAGTCACTGTCTTTGTGGAATTGGCAGCCCTGCCGTTTAGCTGCGTTTACGCGGCTAATAGTTTTTTTTTTTAAATGCTTATCGAAATAACAGAGTTTGAGCGTAAAAAAAAAAAGAATTTAACGTTAACTTTCATTTACTTAGTTGTTGCAGTTTTATTATTTTTGTTGTTGTTGGTAAACTAATATTGGTAAAAAATACAGAGTCAGTCCAGTTTTCTTCCAAGTTCTTTAGCGTTACGGAAAGTTTGCGGATAGGTTATATTATGAACTGCGCTTGACAACCGATAAAAAATGAACTGTAAATATTCTAAAGAGGTGTTTTAGTGGTGGACCTATACTTTCACTGAGTCAAGGAATCGTGCAATGCAGAAAAATAATATTGGATGGCAGCCAGCGGCCTGCAGGAACTAGGTGAAAAAAATAATTAAAATAATTTGAAAATAATGTTCAAAATATTCGTAAATCCTGTTTATTCTCTGTGGAAGTATTCTGCAGCTGTATTGACATTTTGTTGTGTACAATAACCGCTAATACTCATTTTCATTGCTGTAATAGCTTTTCTAGTGGACAACTCACATTTCAGCACCAGGAACTGGACAGCGCCCGACCATTTTAAAGTTACATTCTCGTACTTTACGTGTCTAGGTTGCCTCACTTTTAAAAAACGTATGTTATTTATTTTTTTAACCTATACTTTACTCTTTTTGTAGATGTTAATTTGTACCATTTATTGTAGCAGACCTTAATGGCAATTACCTCAAATTGCAAGTACCTCCAAGTTGATTTGCAACCGTGACATCTGATATATCCACATTAATACATTACAGGACTAACATACGGTACATATTTTATGTTAACAAACCTTAAGTTTTGGCAAATTCTACCTATTGAGTTGTCTGTCTATCTATGAGTGCACTACTTAGTTAAGACTCCTAGGGCCGCTGTTGATCAACAAAGCGCAGCACTAGTATTTTTTCAGACCTACTTAACATCCAGTGATGTCACAGATACGAAAAAAGCCTTATCACTCGAAACAATATCTTGGTTGTACTGGTAGATAGATGTTTTCGTGTCGTTCTTGATTTTTACTTTGGAATTCGACGTATAACGGTTTAATTAAAGGATCTGCAGAGCAACGGAAAATGGCCTTCTCTTTTGTGTGGCACGTAGCGCTGTTTTTTATTAGTGTGTCTCGATATTCAGTGATTGGGCATGTCAGTTATTCTATTCCAGAAGAAATGACAAAAGGGTCGTTAGTTGGAAATATTTCTCAAGATTTGGGATTGAATGTAAAAAGACTGAAGTCAGGGAAAGCGCGCATATTTACTGGGGACAGCGCGGGATACATCGGATTAAATAATGAAAAGGGTATACTTCTAACAGAGGAAAAAATCGACCGCGAAGCTCTTTGTGGTAAAACAACTCCTTGCGCTTTGCATCTTCAGCTAATTTTAGAGAATCCGATGGAGCTGTACGAAATTACAGTGGAAATCGCCGACATAAATGACAACGCCCCGAGCTTTCCAAGAGGTGAGATTAATTTCGAAATAAGCGAGTCAGCCGTAACAGGAGCAAGATTTATGTTGGAAAATGCAGTGGATCTGGATGCTGGAATTAATAGCCTTCTGACTTATTCACTGCAACCGACGGATAATTTTATTCTCAGTATGCAAAGCCAAACGGATGGTGACAAAAATATGGAGATGGTGTTACAGAAGGCTCTTGATCGTGAAAACAAAGACCAGCTGTCTTTGTTGTTAACAGCAGTGGATGGCGGACAGCCTCCATTAAGCAGCACTGTACGGATACACGTAACTGTGCTAGATAACAATGACAATCCTCCTGTTTTCACACAGAGGGTCTACAAAGCCACTCTTCTTGAAAATTCACCTAAAGACTCATTTATTACTTCCGTTAGCGCCTCTGATGCGGATGCAGGTTCGAATGGAATTGTAACGTATTTCATGTCAAACACTGAAGGTTTCAATGATTTATTTATGGTGGATGCACGGAGCGGGCGAATAGCATTAAAAGGCCTCGCTGACTTTGAAAAAGCAAGCCGTTATCAACTTAATATACAAGCACGAGATCAGGGAGGACTGTCTGATTCATGTAAAGTTATCATCGATCTCATTGATGTAAATGACAACAAACCAGTAATAAATATCTTATCTTTTTCTAATTCCATATCCGAGGCATCTTCACCTGGCACAGTTGTTGCAATGTTAAAAATTAACGATCTTGATTCCGGTGTGAACGGCCAGGTTCACTGCCATATAACCCCGAGCAACGCTCCATTTGCTCTTACGTCTCCGTCAAATGGTTTCTTTACCTTGCAAACAGAGCAGGAATTAGATAGAGAAATGGAGATTCAGTATAATATAATTGTAATATGTATGGATGAGGGAGTACCAGCTCTCTCCAGCAGTGTCTCTCTCAGTGTGCAGATATCAGATGTGAATGACAATGCACCCGCTTTTGAGAAACGTAACTATGCAGCCTATGTGGTCGAGAATAACACACCAGGTGTCTCTATATTTACTGTTAAAGCAAGTGACTCAGATTGGAATCAGAATGCACGCGTTACTTATGTTCTGGATGACAGCACTGTTAATGGAGTCTCTGTTTCTTCATATGTATCAGTTCACCCTGACACTGGAGTGATCACAACAATTCGCTCTTTTGACTATGAGCAACTGAAAGATTTTAACTTCCGCGTTAAAGCGCAAGATGGAGGCTCTCCTTCACTCAGTAGTAATGTGACTGTAAAAATTATTATTCAAGATCAGAATGACAACGCTCCTCAGGTTCTGTATCCTGTACAAACTGGTGGTTCTGTGGTGGGTGAGATTGTGCCTCGTTCTGCAGATGTTGGTTATCTCGTCACTATAGTGGTGGCTGTTGATGTGGACTCTGGACAGAATTCCTGTCTCTCATATAAACTACAGAAAGCTACAGAAAGAGCGCTGTTTGAAGTGGGTTTACAGAATGGAGAAATAAGAACTGTGCGACAGGTGACTGATAAAGATGCTGTGAAGCAAAAACTCACTGTTGTTGTTGAAGATAACGGACAGCCCTCACGCTCAGCTGTGGTTAATATTAATGTGGCTGTGACTGACAGCTTCCCTGAAATACTCTACGAACTCACAGATTTTACGCATGACAGAGAACAGAACGACAATCTGACTTTTTATTTAGTTCTTGCCCTGGCTGCGGTTTCCTTCCTTTTCATCACATGTGTAGTTGTTATAATATCAGTGAAAGTCTACAAATGGAGACAATCTCGCATTTTCTATCAATCAAATCTCCCTGTAATTCCGTACTACCCACCACACTATACAGATACAGGAGTTACTGGAACTCTACCACATGGATACAATTATGAAGTTTGTATGACCACTGACTCGAGGAAAAGCGACTGTAAGTTCTCAACACTCAGCGGTCAGAATATTTTAGTTATGGACCCCAGTTTCACTGAAAGTATGCAACGCGTAGTCAACGAAAATAACGTTTTGGAAGGTGAATACTCAACACAATCGGTAAGAGCAATTTTTTTTAAATGTAAATTATCAAAATATTCAGTGCAAATAATATGATACATTTTTCTTAAAATCATCATTAATGCTGAATTGCTGGATAGCGCCAGATAATTACAATGCACTTTATCACTGGTACCATGTATACACTTATTTATTTTTTATTGCTGGTTTTTATGCAACAGCCCACTAAAATGTACATTCAGTCTGTTTTCAGCACCACTTGCTGGACAGCGCTACAGTGGAAGCTGTTTCTTTAATTTTCTTTTCTTGCCTTCAAATAAATTAAAAACTCATACATTTATATAGAAATTTCTTATTTAAAAAATCCTAAAACATTTGTTTCTCAGAAATTAAAAAAGGAACGTTGAAAACCTGGTTTTGCTTAAATTTGTAGTGCTCTGTTTAGGCTCAGAGTGCCGCTGTTTGATAACATAGCACAGGGAGAGTCGATTTTTTATCCCAACCCCATCCTCCCATATTTTAAGGGTCGGTCATTGTCTTGCCTTGGAGTAAGCAGCAAAAATATTTTGCTATGTCGGATTACACTGATTTGGATTTTAGATAAATTACACATTAAAGTAAACTCGGAAACCTTTGAAGTTGATATTTTTCTCTCATGGTATTTTTATCGAAACAATGTCTTCTTTCATGCGTTACTCGGTGTTGTTTCTCATCGTCGTTTTTCACTCGGCACAAGGGCAGGTCAGTTACTCTATTCCAGAGGAAATGGCAAAAGGATCGATGGTTGGAAATATCGCGCAGGATTTAGGGTTGGATTTACAACGACTGAAATCAGGAAAAGCACGCATATTTACGCGGGACAGCACTGAATATATCGAGCTGAACAGAAACACAGGACTGCTTCTGATCAGAGAGAAAATGGATCGTGAATCTCTTTGTGCAAAAACAACTCCGTGTGCTCTGCATCTTCAAATTATTTTGGAAAACCCTATGGAATTATACACGGTGACTGTCGAAGTCACAGATATAAATGATAATGCACCAACATTCCAGAAAAAGGACTTTAGATTTGAGATCAGTGAATCGGCTGTGCCTGGTGCTAGCTTTATGCTCGGGGGAGCTTTCGATCCAGACGCAGGACAAAACGCACTTCAAAGCTACTCGCTTAAACCTACTGATAAATTTCGTCTTGAATTGCACAATCAAGAGGATGGCACTAAGAGTGTCGAGATGATTTTACAAAAACCGCTCGACAGAGAAACGCAAAGCTCGCTTACTTTGTTGTTAGAGGCGTTTGATGGCGGCGATCCTGTTCTCTCAGGCACAGTGCAGATTCACATTACCGTGTTAGACATTAATGATAATGCTCCTGTTTTTACGCAGAAAATATACAAAACCACCATTGCTGAAAACGAAGCAAAGGGTGCTATATTAACAGTTGTGAGCGCGTCCGATGAAGACGAAGGATCTAACAGTGTCGTAACATATTACATATCTGACACAATGGACAGTAATGTTGCCGACTTGTTTTTAATTAATGAAGAAAATGGTGAACTATCATTAAATGGTCAGGTTGACTATGAAAATGTGAACCATTATGAACTTAACATTCAGGCAAAAGACCAAGGAGGACTTTCTAATGCATGTAAAGTACTTATCGATGTGTTGGACATTAACGACAATTCACCTAGTGTTAGTGTTCTGTCTAGTTCCCATTCCTTATCCGAGGGATCTAAGTCTGGAACTGTTGTTGCAATGTTAAATGTTGACGATATTGACTCGGGTTTAAATGGTCAGGTTCACTGCGTCATAAATGACGATATTCCCTTTACTATTACATCTTCGTCAAACAGTTTCTTTAGCTTGCAAACGGAACAGGAATTGGACAGGGAGGAAAAAGCTGAGTACAATATCACTGTAATTTGTACGGACGAGGGAGTGCCCGCGCTCTCCAGTAGTGTTTCTTTTCGTGTACAGATAACAGATGTGAATGATAACGCGCCAATCTTTGAGAAACGTCACTATGAAGCATGTATCGTTGAAAACAACACACCCGGTGTCTCTATTTCAAATGTTAAAGCCAGCGACGCTGATTGGAATCAGAATGCACGTGTTTCATATATTCTAGAGGACAGCACTTTCAATGGAGTTTCTGTCTCTTCATATGTATCAATTCACCCTGACAGTGGAGTGATTACAGCAATGCGCTCGTTTGACTATGAACAACTTAAAGATTTCAACATCCAAGTGAAGGCGCAAGATGGAGGCTCTCCTCCTCTCAGTAGTAATGTGACTGTAAAAATTATTATTCAAGATCAGAATGACAACGCTCCTCAGGTTCTGTATCCTGTACAAACTGGTGGTTCTGTGGTGGCTGAGATTGTGCCTCGTTCTGCAGATGTTGGTTATCTCGTCACAAAAGTGGTGGCTGTTGATGTGGACTCTGGACAGAATGCCTGGCTCTCATATAAACTACAGAAAGCTACAGACAGAGCGCTGTTTGAAGTGGGTTTACAGAATGGAGAAATAAGAACTGTGCGACAGGTGACTGATAAAGATACTGTGAAACAAAAACTCACTGTTGTTGTTGAAGATAACGGACAGCCCTCACGCTTAGCTGTGGTTAATATAAACGTGGCTGTGGCGGACAGCTTCCCTGAAATACTCTACGAACTCACAGATTTTACGCATGAAAGAGAACAGAACGACAATCTGACTTTTTATTTAGTTCTTGCCCTGGCTGCGGTTTCCTTCCTTTTCATCACATGTGTAGTTGTTATAATATCAGTGAAAGTCTACAAATGGAGACAATCTCGCATTTTCTATCAATCAAATCTCCCTGTTATTCCGTACTACCCACCAAACTATACAGATACAGGAGTAACTGGAACTCTACCACATGGATACAATTATGAAGTTTGTATGACCACTGACTCGAGGAAAAGTGACTGTAAGTTCTCAACACTCGGCGGTCAAAATATTTTAGTGATGGACCCAAGTTTCACTGAAACTATGCAACGCGTAGTCAACGAAAATAACGTTTTGGAAGGTGAATACTCAACACAATCGGTAAGAGCATTTTTTTTTAAAATCTGAATTATCAAAATATTCAGTGCAAATAATATTATACATTTTTCTTAAAATCCTCATTAATGCTGGATTGCTGGATAGCGCCAGATAATTACAATGCAGTTTATCACTGGTACTCTTTAGTGTAGTTTTTGTAAAACAAAACGAAAAATGTTGATAAACTCCGAATGACTAAATGCACACAATTATAAAATGGCATATGTTTCTCTTGAAAGTACCATGTATACACTTATTTATTTTTTATTGCTGTTTTTTTATGCAAAAGCCCACTAAAATGTAGGCTGTTTTCAGCACCACTTGCTGGACAGCGCCACAATTGAAGTAATTTCCTTAATTTTCTTTTCTTGCCTTCAAATAAATGAAAACTCGTACATTTATATAGAATTCTCTTATCTAAAAAACTTCCTAGAACATTTGTTTCTCAGAAATATAAAAAGAAACCAAGAAACAACGTTGAGAACTTGGATTTGTTTTAATTTGTAGTGCTCGGTTTAGGCTCAGAGTGCCGCTGTTTGATAACATAGCACAGGGAGAGTCGATTTTTTTATACCAACCCCATCCTCCCATATTTGCAGGGTCGCTCATTGTCTTGCCTTGAACTAAGCAGCAAAAATATTTTGCTATGTCGCATTAAGCTGATTTGTATTTTACGTGAATACACATTAAAGTAAACTGGAAAACCCTGGAAATTTTTCTCTCATGGTATTTTGGTGCTATATCGAAACAATGTCTGCTTTCATGCGTTACTCGGTGTTGTTTTTCATCGTCGTTTCTCACCCAGCACAAGGGCAGGTCAGTTACTCTATTCCAGAGGAAATGGCAAAAGGATCGAGGGTTGGAAATATAGCGCAGGATTTAGGATTGGATTTACATCGACTGAAATCAGGAAAAGCGCGGATATTTACACAGGACAACACTGAATATATTGAGCTGACCAGAAACACAGGACTGCTTCTGATCAGAGAGAAAATGGATCGTGAGTCTCTCTGCGCAAAAACAACTCCGTGTGCTTTGCATCTTCAAATGATTTTGGAAAACCCAATGGAATTATACACGATTAATGTCGAAGTCACAGATATAAATGATAATGCACCAACATTTGATATTAAAGACTTCAGGTTTGAGATCAGCGAATCGGCAGTGCCTGGTGCTAGTTTTATGCTCGGGGGAGCTTTCGATCCGGACGTAGGACAAAACGCTCTTCAAAGCTACTCGCTTAAACCCACTGATAAATTTCGTCTTGAATTGCACAGTCAGGTGGATGGCACTAAAAATGTCAAGATGATTTTACAAAACCCACTCGACAGAGAAACGCAAAGCTCGCTTACCTTGTTGTTAGAGGCGTTTGATGGCGGCGATCCTGTTCTTTCAGGCACAGTGAAGATTCACATTACGGTGTTAGACATTAATGATAATGCTCCTGTCTTTACGCAGAAGTTATACAAAACCACAATAGCAGAAAACGAAGCAAAGGGTGCTATATTAACAGTTGTGAGCGCGTCTGATGCAGACGAAGGCTCTAACGGTGTCGTAACATATTACATATCTCAAACAATGAACAGTAATGTGGCCGACATGTTTTTAATTAATGAACAAAATGGTGAAGTTTCATTAAATGGTCAGGTTGACTATGAAAAGGTTAACCATTATGAACTTAACATTCAGGCAAAAGACCAAGGAGGACTTTCTAATGCATGTAAAATACTTATCGATGTGTCGGACATTAATGACAATTCACCGAGTATTAGTGACGACACTTGACCATGCGTCAATATGTTGACGCGGAGGGTACCCCTTTCGCGTCATTTTTTGACGAACTAGGGACTTCAATACTATGAGGTACGCGAAATTCTCTTTCCTATTTTCTTACCATTTTCTACCATTTTCGCGTCAGTTTAGGGTTAGATTTACATAATGACATCCCTACCCAAACCTATCCCTAACCCCAATGTCAGGTGACAACTGTTTAATTTCGCGAACCTAATAGTATTGAAGTCCCTAGTTCGTCAAAAAGTGACGCGAAAGGGGTACCCTCCGCGTCAACATATTGACGCATGGTCAAGTGTCGTCAAATACTGACGCCATGGGTGTGAGACTGTGTTGGTCTAGTTCCCATTCCATAGCCGAGGGGTCTAAGTCTGGCACTGTTGTTGCAATGCTAAATGTTAACGATATTGACTCAGGTTTAAATGGCCAGGTTCACTGCGTCATAAGTGACGATATTCCCTTTGCTATTACATCTTCGTCTAACAGTTTCTTTAGCTTGCAGACTGAACAGGAACTGGACAGGGAGGGAAAAGCTGAATATAATATCACTGTAACATGCACAGATGAGGGAGTGCCCGCGCTCTCCAGTAGTGTTTCTTTTCGTGTACAGATAACAGATGTGAATGATAACGCGCCAATCTTTGAGAAACGTCACTATGAAGCATGTATCGTCGAAAACAACACACCTGGTGTCTCTATTTTTAAAGTTAAAGCCAGCGACGCTGATTGGAATCAGAATGCACGTGTTTCATATATTTTGGATGACAGCACTGTCAATGGAGTTTCTGTATCTTCATATGTATCAGTTCACCCTGACAGTGGAGTGATTACAGCAATGCGCTCGTTTGACTATGAACAACTTAAAGATTTCAACATCCAGGTAAAGGCGCAAGATGGAGGCTCTCCTCCTCTCAGTAGTAATGTGACTGTAAAAATTATTATTCAAGATCAGAATGACAACGCTCCTCAGGTTCTGTATCCTGTACAAACTGGTGGTTCTGTGGTGGCTGAGATTGTGCCTCGTTCTGCAGATGTTGGTTATCTCGTCACTAAAGTGGTGGCTTTTGATGTGGACTCTGGACAGAATGCTTGGCTCTCATATAAGCTACAGAAAGCTACAGACAGAGCGCTGTTTGAAGTGGGTTTACAGAATGGAGAAATAAGAACTGTTCGACAGGTGACTGATAAAGATGCTGTGAAACAAAAACTCACTGTTGTTGTTGAAGATAACGGACAGCCCTCGCGCTCAGCTGTGGTTAATATTAACGTGGCTGTGGCGGACAGCTTCCCTGAAATACTCTACGAACTCACAGATTTTACGCATGACAAAGAACAAAACGATAATCTGACTTTTTATTTAGTTCTCGCCCTGGCTGCGGTTTCCTTCCTTTTCATCACATGTGTAGTTGTTATAATATCAGTGAAAGTCTACAAATGGAGACAATCTCGCATTTTCTATCAGTCAAATCTCCCTGTTATTCCGTACTACCCACCAAACTATACAGATACAGGAGTAACCGGAACTCTGCCACACGGATACAATTATGAAGTTTGTATGACTGACTCGAGGAAAAGTGACTGTAAATTCTCAACACTCGGCGGTCAGAATATTTTAGTGATGGACCCAAGTTTCAATGAAACTATGCAACGCGTAGTCAACGAAAATAACGTTTTGGAAGGTGAATACTCAACACAATCGGTAAGAGCATTTTTTTTTTTAATCTGAATGATCAAAATATTCAGTGCAAATAATATTAAAAATTTTTCTTAATATCCTCATTCATGCTGGATTGCTGGATAGCGCCAGATAATTACAATGCAGTTTATCACTGGTACTCTTTGGTGTAATTTTTGTAAAACAAAACGAAAAATGTTGATAAACTCCGAATGACTAAATGCACACAATTATAAAATGTCATATGTTTCTCTTTAAAGTACCATGTATACACTTATTTATTTATTATTGCTGTTTTTTATGCAACAACCCACTAAAATGTACATTCAGGCTGTTTTCAGCACCACTTGCTGGACAGCGCTACAATGGAAGTAATTTCCTTAACTTTCTTTTATTGCCTTCAAATAAGTGAAAACTCGTACATTTATATATGATTCTCTTACCTAAAAAACTTCCTAGAACATTTGTTTCTCATAAATATAAAAAGAAACGTTGAGAACCTGGTTTTGTTTTAATATGTAGTGCTCGGTTTAGGCTCAGAGTGCCGCTGTTTGATAACATAGCACAGGGAGAGTCGATTTTTTTTATCCCAACCCCATCCTCCCATATTTGCAGGGTCGCTCATTGTCTTGCCTTGAACTTAGCAGCAAAAATATTTTGCTATGTCGGATTAAACTGATTTGGATTTTACGTGAATTACACATTAAAGTAAACTCGAAAACCCTGGAAATTTTTCTCTCATGGTATTTTGGTGCTATATCGAAACAATGTCTCCTTTCATGCGGTTCTCGGTGTTGTTTCTCATCGTCGTTTTTCACCCAGCACAAGGGCAGGTCAGTTACTCTATTCCAGAGGAAATGGCAAAAGGATCAATGGTTGGAAATATCGCGCAGGATTTAGGGTTGGATTTACAACGACTGAAATCAGGAAAAGCACGGATATTTACGCGGGACAGCACTGAATATATCGAGCTAAATAGAAACACAGGACTGCTTCTGATCAGAGAGAAAATGGATCGTGAGTCTCTTTGTGCAAAAACAACTCCCTGTGCTTTGCATCTTCAAATGATTTTGGAAAACCCGATGGAATTATACACGATTAATGTCGAAGTCACAGATATAAATGATAATGCGCCTACTTTCCAGAAAAAGGACTTTAGATTTGAGATCAGCGAATCGGCAGTGCCTGGTGCTAGTTTCATGCTAGGGAGAGCTTTTGATCCTGATGTAGGACAAAACGCACTTCAAAGCTACTCGCTTAAACCCACTGATAAATTTCGTCTTGAATTGCACAATCAGGCAGATGGCACTAAAAATGTCAAGATGATTTTACAAAACCCACTCGACAGAGAAACGCAAAGCTCGCTTACTTTGTTGTTAGAGGCGTTTGATGGCGGCGATCCTGTTCTCTCAGGCACAGTGAAGATTCACATTACCGTCTTAGACATTAATGATAATGCTCCTGTCTTTACGCAGAAAATATACAAAACCACCATAGCAGAAAACGAAGCAAAGGGTGCTATATTAATAGTTGTGAGCGCGTCCGATGAAGACGAAGGCTCTAACAGTGTCGTAACATATTACATATCTGACACAATGGACAGTAATGTGGCCGACATGTTTATAATTGATAAACAAAATGGTGAACTATCATTAAACAGTCAGGTTGACTATGAAAATGTGAACCATTATGAACTTAATATTCAGGCAAAAGACCAAGGAGGACTTTCTAATGAAGGTAAAGTAATTATCGACGTTTTGGACATTAATGACAATTCACCTAGTATTAGTGTTCTTTCTAGTTCACATTCCATATCCGAAGGGTCTAAGTCTGGGACTGTTGTTGCAATGCTAAATGTTGACGATTTTGACTCTGGTTTAAATGGCCAGATTCACTGCGTCATAAATGACGATATCCCCTTTGCTATTACATCTTCCTCAAACAGTTTCTTTAGCTTGCAGACAGAACAGGAACTGGACAGGGAGGGAAAAGCTGAATATAATATCACTGTTATATGCACGGATGAGGGAGTGCCCGCGCTCTCCAGTAGTGTTTCTTTTTGTGTACAGATATCAGATGTGAATGATAACGCGCCAGTATTTGAGAAACGTCACTATGAAGCATGTATCGTCGAAAACAACAAACCTGGTGTCTCTATTTCTAAAGTTAAAGCCAGCGACGCTGATTGGAATCAGAATGCACGTGTTTCATATATTTTAGAGGACAGCACTGTCAATGGAGTCTCTGTCTCTTCATATGTATCAGTTCACCCTGACAGTGGAGTGATTACAGCAATGCGCTCGTTTGACTATGAACAACTTAAAGATTTCAACATCCAAGTAAAGGCTCAAGATGGAGGCTCTCCTCCTCTCAGTGGTAATGTGACTGTAAAAATTATTATTCTAGATCAGAATGACAACGCTCCTCAGGTTCTGTATCCTGTACAAACTGGTGGTTCTGTGGTGGCTGAGATTGTGCCTCGTTCTGGAGATGTTGGTTATCTCGTCACAAAAGTGGTGGCTGTTGATGTGGACTCTGGACAGAATGCCTGGCTCTCATATAAACTACAGAAAGCTACAGACAGAGCGCTGTTTGAAGTGGGTTTACAGAATGGAGAAATAAGAACTGTGCGACAGGTGACTGATAAAGATGCTGTGAAACAAAAACTCACTGTTGTTGTTGAAGATAACGGACAGCCCTCACGCTCAGCTGTGGTTAATATTAACGTGGCTGTGGCGGACAGCTTCCCTGAAATACTCTACGAACTCACAGATTTTACGCATGACATAGAACAAAACGATAATCTGACTTTTTATTTAGTTCTCGCCCTGGCTGCGGTTTCCTTCCTTTTCATCACATGTGTAGTTGTCATAATATCAGTGAAAGTCTACAAATGGAGACAATCTCGCATTTTCTATCAGTCAAATCTCCCTGTTATTCCGTACTACCCACCAAACTACACAGATACAGGAATAACTGGAACTCTGCCACACGGATACAATTATGAAGTTTGTATGACCACTGACTCGAGGAAAAGCGACTGTAAGTTCTCAACACTTGGCGGTCAGAATATTTTAGTGATGGACCCAAGTTTCACTGAAACTATGCAACGCGTAGTCAATGAAAATAACGTTTTGGAAGGTGAATACTCGACAGAATCGGTAAGAGCAATTTTATTCTCACCAAACTTAAATGATCAAACTATTCTGTGGAAATAATATGATACACTTCTGTTAAAATTATCATTCATGTTCAGAACCACTTGATGTACAGAGCCAGAAAGTCACAATGCTGTTTATCACTACTTATCTGTAGGCTATTAGAAAAAAAAATAGAAAATAGTTGATTAATTCTGAATGACTAAATGTAAACAATTGTACACATATATATCTTTAAAGTACCGCTCATACACATTTTGTAAATTATTATTATTATTATTATTAATAATAATAGTTTTTATCAGCACACTAAAATATACAGTCAGACGGTTTTCAGCACTACTTGCTGGACAGCGCTGCAACAGAAGTAATTTCCTAAACTCTATTCTCTTGCATTTAAATGAATTAAAACTTCAAAAATGTTCTACAATTTTCATGTTGTTTTCATTTATTTCTAAATTAATAAAATAAGACAACGTCGAAAACCTTGTTTTTCTCTAATTTAATTTGCAGTGCTTGGTTTAGGCTCAGAGTGCCGCTGTTTGATAACTTAGCACAGGGACAGTCTGTTTTAAACCCAACCCTATCATCCCATATTTTCAGGGTCGCTCATTGTTGCCTTGATTTAAGCAGGAAAAATATTTTGCTTTGGCAGATTAAACGGATTTGGATTTCAAGAAAACTGCACATTGAAATACACTCGGAAATCGTGGAAAGTGTTATTTTTCGCTCATGGTATTTTGGTGCTATATCGAAACAATGTCTTCTTTCATGCGTTACTCGGTGTTTTTTCTCATCATCGTTTTTCACTCAGCACAGGGACAGGTCAGTTACTCTATTCCAGAGGAAATGGCAAAAGGATCGATGGTTGGAAATATTGCGCAGGATTTAGGGTTGGATTTACAACGACTGAAATCAGGAAAAGCGCGCATATTTACACAGGACAACACTGAATATATCGAGCTGAACAGAAACACAGGACTGCTTCTGATCAGAGAGAAAATGGATCGTGAGTCTCTTTGTGCAAAAACAACTCCGTGTGCTTTGCATCTTCAAATGATTTTGGAAAACCCGATGGAATTATACACGATTAATGTCGAAGTCACAGATATAAATGATAATGCACCTACATTTCAGAAAAAGGACTTCAAATTTGAGATCAGTGAATCGGCTGTGCCTGGTGCTAGTTTTATGCTCGGGGGAGCTTTCGATCCAGACGCAGGACAAAACGCACTTCAAAGCTACTCGCTTAAACCTACTGATAAATTTCGTCTTGAATTGCACAATCAAGAGGATGGCACTAAGAGTGTCGAGATGATTTTACAAAAACCGCTCGACAGAGAAACGCAAAGCTCGCTTACTTTGTTGTTAGAGGCGTTTGATGGCGGCGATCCTGTTCTCTCAGGCACAGTGCAGATTCACATTACCGTGTTAGACATTAATGATAATGCTCCTGTTTTTACGCAGAAAATATACAAAACCACCATTGCTGAAAACGAAGCAAAGGGTGCTATATTAACAGTTGTGAGCGCGTCTGATGCCGATGAAGGCTCTAACAGTGTCGTAACATATTACATATCTGACACAATGGACAGTAATGTAGCCGACATGTTTATAATTAATGAACAAAATGGTGAAGTTTCATTAAATGGTCAGGTTGACTATGAAAATGTGAACCAGTATGTACTTAAAATTCAGGCAAAAGACCAAGGAGGACTTTCTAATGCATGTAAAGTAATTATCGATGTGTTGGACATTAATGACAATTCACCGAGTATTAGTGTTCTGTCTAGTTCCCATTCCATATCGGAGGGGTCTAACTCTGGGACTGTTGTTGCAATGCTAAATGTTAACGATATTGACTCAGGTTTAAATGGTAAGGTTAACTGCGTCATAAATGATGATATTCCCTTTGCTATTACATCTTCCTCAAACAGTTTCTTTAGCTTGCAGACTGAACAGGAATTGGACAGGGAAGGAAAATCTGAGTACAATATCATTGTTATATGCACGGATGAGGGAGTGCCCGCGCTCTCCAGTAGTGTTTCTTTTCCTGTACAGATAACAGATGTGAATGATAACCCGCCAATATTTGAGAAACGTCACCATGAAGCATGTATCGTCGAAAACAACACACCTGGTATCTCTATTTTTAAAGTTAAAGCCAGCGACGCTGATTGGAATCAGAATGCACGTGTTTCATATATTCTAGAGGACAGCACTGTCAATGGAGTTTCTGTCTCTTCATATGTATCAGTTCACCCTGACAGTGGAGTGATTACAGCAATGCGCTCGTTTGACTATGAACAACTTAAAAATTTCAACATCCAAGTAAAGGCTCAAGATGGAGGCTCTCCTCCTCTCAGTAGTAATGTGACTGTAAAAATTATTATTCAAGATCAGAATGACAACGCTCCACAGGTTCTGTATCCTGTACAAACTGGTGGTTCTGTGGTGGCTGAGATTGTGCCTCGTTCTGCAGATGTTGGTTATCTCGTCACTAAAGTCGTGGCTGTTGATGTGGACTCTGGACAGAATGCCTGGCTCTCATATAAACTACAGAAAGCTACAGACAGAGCGCTGTTTGAAGTGGGTTTACAGAATGGAGAAATAAGAACTGTGCGACAGGTGACTGATAAAGATGCTGTGAAACAAAAACTCACTGTAGTTGTTGAAGATAACGGACAACCCTCGCGCTCAGCTGTGGTTAATATTAACGTGGCTGTGGCGGACAGCTTCCCTGAAATACTCTACGAACTCACAGATTTTACGCATGACAAAGAACAGAACGACAATCTGACTTTTTATTTAGTTCTCGCCCTGGCTGCGGTTTCCTTCCTTTTCATCACATGTGTGGTTGTTATAATATCAGTAAAAGTTTACAAATGGAGACAATCTCGCATTTTCTATCAATCAAATCTCCCTGTTATTCCGTACTACCCACCAAACTATACAGATACAGGAGTAACTGGAACTCTGCCACATGTATACAATTATGAAGTTTGTATGACCACTGACTCGAGGAAAAGCGACTGTAAGTTCTCAACACTCGGCGGTCAGAATATTTTAGTGATGGACCCAAGTTTCACTGAAACTATGCAACGCGTATACGAAAATAACGTTTTGGAAGGTAAACACTCGACAGAATCGGTAAGAGATATTTTTATACATAAATAACAAATATAAATGGCTAAATAAACAAGACATTACTGTTATTAAACTATATACGGTACTTATCTTTTAAAACTATCATTTTTGTTCAGCACCACTTGCTGGACAGCGCCATTATGTGCCGTTTACCTCTCTGGTATTTAGTTTGGGAAACAAAAATTGACAAAATGCACACTATTGATTGTTGATGATACATTATGATATATTTATTTTAAAAAATTTTAAAAATTTAAAAATTTTATTAACATAACAATAAAATCGGGCTGTTTTCAGCCCCGTTAACTGGACAGCGCCATAATGTACCAGTGCTTATATTCTGAAGGTACTTTTTCATGCATCAGATAAAAAAATTAGCATTTTCTCTAGAATATGTCATTTTATTATTTTATCATGAAATATGTTTAAATACACACACATTTGTTTCAGAAACTGCTGAGAAAGAGTGTGTTTTGTGCAACCCGTTCTCACCAAGATGCGTACAAATGACACGCAGTGTCATTATCGTGCTGTTTTGTTGTGTTTGTTGTGTTCTGATTTGTAGTGCTCGGTTTTAGGCTCAGAGTGCCGCTGTTTGTCAACTTAGCACAGTCTGTATTTTAACCCATCCCATCATCCCAGGATTTCAGTGAGAAGGAAATAAAGAAAAAGCTTTCATCTTGCTCATTGCGTGGTCAGGAACGAAACGGAATTGTTTTTCTTTGCCGGATAAAAATGATTTGCATTTAAATTTTACCCCAAATCGTCGAGACTGTTCTTTTATTCTGTGTTTGGTGCTATCTATAAAGATGTCTCGTATCGTGATATGCCACTGCGTTTTGTTTCTCTTTGTCGTTAATCGCTCAGCGCAAGGACAGGTCAGTTACTCTATTCCAGAAGAAATTCCTAAAGGCTCCATTGTTGGAAATATTGCGCAGGACTTAGGGTTGGATTTACAACGATTGAAATCAGGAAAAGGACGAATATTTACAGGAGACAGTACTGAATACATTGGTTTGGATAAAGAGACTGGCTTGCTGCTTATCCGAGAGAAAATGGATCGAGAGTCTCTTTGTGCCAAAACGACGCCGTGCGCTTTGCATCTTCAGCTGATTTTGGAAAACCCGATGGAATTGTATACGATTACGGTTGAAATCACGGATATAAACGATAACCCCCCCACTTTTCAGAAAAAGCGAATTCAATTTGAAATCAGCGAATCTGCTGTAACGGGTGCGAGATTCATGCTGGAAAAAGCCGTGGATGCGGATGTGGGAGTAAATGGTCTTCAAAGCTATTCTCTTAAACCAACCGATAATTTTGCTCTTGAACTCCACACCCAAGCAAGCGGGGGTAAAAACGTCGAGATGGTTTTGCAAAAACCACTTGATAGAGAAAAGAAAGAGGTTATTTCTTTGTTGCTTACAGCTATTGATGGCGGTGATCCGCAATTGTCTGGAACTGTTCAAATACATGTTACTGTACTAGACGCCAATGATAATGCCCCCGTATTTACGCAAAAGGTGTATAAAGCAACACTGACTGAAAACTCAGCACGAGGGTCTAAACTGACAATAGTCAGCGCCACTGATGCAGATGAGGGCTCTAACGGTCACGTGACTTATTACATCGCAAGTACAGAAGATAGCGCGAGAAACATGTTTATTATAGATCAACATAGTGGCGAAATCACTTTAAACAGTGTGGTTGACTTTGAAAAAGCAAGTCACTACGAGCTTGATATTCAGGCTAGAGATCAAGGGGGGCTTTCTGATTCATGTAAGCTAATTATTGATGTACTGGATATCAATGATAACAAACCAATGATCAACTTACTTTCAATGTCAAATTCTGTGTCTGAGGACTCCATGCCTGGAACGGTTGTTGCTATGATGAAGGTAGATGATGCAGATTCTGGTGTGAACGGTCAAGTTCAGTGCTCTATAAATGAAAACATTCCATTTGCTCTTACATCTGCATCCAGCAATTTCATCAGTCTGCGAATAGAGCAGCAGTTGGACAGAGAGAGAGATGCCGAATATAATGTCAGCATAACATGCTCTGATCAGGGAGTACCTGCCTTATACAGCAGTGCCTCTCTTACTTTACAGATATCAGATGTGAATGACAATGCTCCCGCCTTTGAGAAAAGCAACTATGAGGCTTTTGTTATCGAAAATAACACACCTGGCTTATCTATATTTACAGTTGTAGCCAATGATGCTGACTGGAATCAGAACGCACGCGTCTCATATATTTTAGAGGACAGTACTGTTAATGGAGTCTCTGTTTCTACATACGTGTCAGTTAACCCAGACAGTGGAGTGATTACAGCAATGCGTTCATTTGACTATGAACAACTGAAAGATTTCACGTTTAGGGTAAAAGCGCAAGATGGTGGATCTCCTCCACTCAGTACTAATGTGACTGTGAAAATTATTATTCAAGATCAGAATGACAACGCTCCTCAGGTTCTGTATCCTGTACAAACTGGTGGTTCTGTGGTGGCTGAGATTGTGCCTCGTTCTGCAGATGTTGGTTATCTCGTCACTAAAGTGGTGGCTGTTGATGTGGACTCTGGACAGAATGCCTGGCTCTCATATAAACTACAGAAATCGACAGACAGAGCGCTGTTTGAAGTGGGTTTACAGAATGGAGAAATAAGAACTGTTCGACAGGTGACTGATAAAGATGCTGTGAAACAAAAACTCACTGTTGTTGTTGAAGATAACGGACAGCCGTCACGCTCAGCTGTGGTCTCCATTAATGTGGCAGTTGCTGATAATTTTCCTGAAGTGCTTTCAGAATTCACAGACTTTACTCATGAAAAGGAATACAACAACGATCTGACTTTTTATTTAATTTTGGCACTTGCAGTAGTTTCACTGCTCTTTATAGTTTCAATTATAGCAATTATTTCAGTGAAAATCTACAGATGGAGGCAAAATAAGTTATTTTATAAATCTGGAGCAAATCTACCTGTAATTCCATATTACCCACCAGTTTATGCGGATGGCACATTACAGCACGTATATAATTATGAAATGTGCGGGACCACTGACTCAAGGATGAGTGATGTGAAGTTTGTCAGGCCCTACAGTCAGAACACACTCGTGAGTCAGAGTCATATGGGGACAGTACAGAGAGAACAAAACGAACAGGACAATGATGTCTTAAATACAGAGGTGAGACCTTTTAATGACTAATGTTCAAACATTTCATGGCTTTTTGTTCTTTTCTGAGCATTTTTTTTAAGATTGGGTGTTGAGTATAAAGACCCCATTCCTCCCTACCATAGCCTTTGCTCTGTGATATATAGCATGTGACAAAACCAGACAAGTTTATACATCTGTTTAGACATTGTGCACATGCAGTCAAAGTAGATGGCTTTATTAATTATTACGTCTCATAGAATCGCAATAATAAAATAAAAAATAAGTTCATAGAATGCTAAAGAAAGACAAATATTTGTGGTGATAATTTTACATGTTGTATTTACATGCAGAATTTGCCTAATCTTAATGCAATTTTTAAAAGCGACACCATAATTTGTATAGTTTTGTTTTTCTAGCACTGCGCTGAATAAGCAATTTGACATAATGGATATTTACATAAAGTTCACAACATGACACAATAATTCCTGAATTTACAAACAAATCTTAATTATTACCTGGATGATTAACAACTATTTTTATGTATGGTGATGGTTGTTCATGAGTTCTTTGTTTGTCACGGGATATTAAACTCGTAGAATCCTCCATGTTCAGCACTTTCTTTGCTTTGCCAGCGTTTTCTGCATATCTGACACCTTTCCAACAGATCCGTATTTTCACATAGAGAACATCTGAGGGATTCATACACAAAAATGATTATTAAAAGTGAAAACAGATCTGATTTTCAGGAAGGAAACACACGACATTCTACATATGTAAACAGTTGTTGAAAAGGATGGCTGGTGTAAATTGTTAAGAATTTGCTCATTCTGCAAGGCATGTATGCAAACCTAAGGCTCAGCACTGTTGCCTCACAACAAAAAAAGTCCCTGGTTTGAGCCCCAGATGAGCCTGGGGGTCTTTCTGTGTGCAATCTGTATATTCTCTTGTGTCAGATTTTCTCCAGGTACTTTGGTTTATTTGCATAGGCCTAGAAGAATCACTCTAAACAAACAAACGGTGCTATATAGAACCAAAACTGTTGATTTGAATCATAACCATAGAAGAACCGTTTTTAGTGCCATATAGCACCGGTGAAGCACCGGTGAAGCACCTGTGTAGAACCATATAGGTGCCATATAGCACCACTATAGCACCACATTTGGTTCTACATAGCACTATATGGTTCTACACAGGTGCTTCACCGGTGCTATATGGCACTAAAAACTGTTCTTCTATGATTACGAGCAAAGAACCACTTTTGGTGCTATATAGCACCGTTTGTTTTTAGAGTGTATGTAAGGCAACTACCACTTAAAAATATTATGTTTGTTCAGTCGTTTAGTATGGCATAAAATTGGTCATCATTACTTGTTGAAACCATTTTTCTCCAAGCACATTTTACAAATTCCAAACCACATCAATCTTAATATATAACATAAATTTTGTATATAATCATTTATATATTGTTGTTATAAAAGGCTGGAAGTGAAACACACCTTGTATTCAGGTGTCCTTTATAATTTCGCAGGTTTTCTTAAAGAATCATGCAAATTTGATCCCCAATTAAAAATGATAAGTATCAAAAACTAAATAGATGAAGACGACTTGAGAGTGAAAGTTTTGAGAGTGATTTTGGGAAGCAGCATTACTTCACTGTTTAAAGAATTTAGAGAGTAAAGGCTTCTTTGTGGTTTCACAACTATTTCTTAATTTTAATTCACTTTAAAAAATATTTTGCAGTTGATGTATTTTTTCAACTATTTTTGTGACCCTGCTACCCCACTCAGCATTTTTCATCCAAAGGTCACATCTTAATTTTGCAATGTTTAACATTGCATCTTTGTAATTGGTATTTATTTAAAAAAGAATTTCCAGTGTGAGCTAAAACCTTTTGGCACATTTTACCCGAAAGAAACGCTGCATAATTATGGTGCACACCTGAGTGCTGGGCGTGCTTAGCTTCCAGCCATAATTAACAATTAAATATTGTTCAATAAATACAAAATTAATAACAGTTATTCATATTAATGTGGTTTAGATTTGTTAAAATGTGCTTCGAAAATGCAATCACAGAATTGACTTTGTGAATTATGCACACACTAGCTATTTTGAGGGGCGCCACTAGCAATTTTGGGCCGTAAGAAAAAATATGAGGTTGGGACCTCTACCACACCCTTGTTACTAATTAAAATGATCTTTGGGGGACCCAATAATGCGCGGGCATATTGCGTGTGGTGAAGAGCGGTTTGAGGCGGTTTTACATGAGGTTCCGGGTTTGCACACTCATTTCAAAATTATATAAAATATATCCAGGGTTGGATTTAGTTTGCAATGTGGCTTGTTTTACAGTATGGCATGAGTCCTATTAATGCAATTTTTACTATTTCTGAAGTGCTTCTTTAAGACCATCTCTATGTCACGTAAGGCCGTGAAGTAGTCAAGCAATGGGTATCAACCAATTCAGCACCACCGCTACCATGGACAGCACCTGGTAACGTTGTACGTAAGAATGTATACCCTAGCAACCCGCTAAGGTATATTTCGGGGAACACGGCTAGAAAAAGTATACCTCCAGTTAAGGTACACTAAAAAAATGATTCATTCAATTTAATCATTTTTTTAAGGTAAGTTGTTGCAATCAATTTATTTAAGCTACATTTTAAAAAAATAGGAAGGCATAACAAAACAACAAACTTTTCTTTAAATGTAGCTTAAATAAATTGATTGCAACTACTTACCTTTAAAAAAATTATTAAATTGAATGAATTATTTTTTTCAGTGTATGTGACAGATAGACAATTACCATGTACACACATTACACTTGATTACATTTGTTTATGTAGTAAAATAATCATCCAAACATTTGTATGACTTTTTATTTATATCATCCATGCTAATGATAATGTTTGGACGATGCAAGGAATGCTTAACATTTTTCAGTCTTTCATATTTTGTTAAAAATAAGTGATAATTCTGCACTGCTCAATTTCGACTCTAAGTGCCGCTGTTCAACCTTTGTATCCTTGTAGTGGGTTTGTTATCCATCCCTTTAACAAAACCCGTAGCAATAGCATAATTCAGACGTCATCAAGAGGGACACTGGGTGCAGACCGGAAAAAATCGCTTGTTAGCTTTAGTCTCCAGATTCATTAAACCCGGAATAAACAGATTTGCGGAAATATTCTATTTCATCGTATATTTTGTTTTAATTGCCTCTGTGCAATCTTTGTTGGTCACAAATGGAGTCGGGAGGAAAAGGCTGGGTGTATGGCTGGTTATTCTACACAGTGTGCGCCATTTCTTTATTTGCGACTGAAGTGACTGGACAGATTCGTTATTCGATACCCGAGGAAATGGCAGTGGGATCGATTGTTGGAAATATCGCCTCGGACCTTGGACTTGAACCTAAAAGACTGATTTCAGGAAAAGCGCGTGTGTTTACCCCGGAGAGCAGTGAGTACATTGGACTGGACAAAGAGAACGGACATCTGGTTATTAAGAATAAAATAGACAGAGAGGAATTATGTGGAGAGTTATCCGCGTGTAGTGTCAGTTTTGATATCATTTTGGATAACCCGATGGAGCTTTATCGTGTTACAGTTGACATACAAGACATCAATGATAACAGCCCCGTATTTCCGAAATCTAAAATCGAACTAGAAATCAGTGAATTAGCTGTATCGGGTGCGCGCTTTCCATTAGAGAGCGCAATAGATCCAGACGTGGGAGTGAATACGCTACAGAAATATACTCTTCATCCTACCGATCATTTTAAACTAAATGTGCAGAATGCTGAAGATGGTAGCAAAAACGTCGAGATGATTCTTCATTCTCCATTAGACAGAGAAAATGAAAAGCATCATAATTTAATACTGACGGCTTTCGATGGTGGAAAACCACAAAGGTCTGCGACTGTGCAGATAAATATTGTTGTTCTTGATGTAAATGACAATGCGCCTGTGTTTACTCGGTCGTCTTACAAAGCATCCGTTGTTGAAAATGCAGCTAAAGGTACAGTCGTTACAACAGTAAGTGCGACAGATGCTGACGAGTCAAGTGATGGTGTACAGTATTATTTTGAACACGCGACCTCTGCAGTTAAAGCTTTGTTCTCCATTGACGCGGATTCTGGTGAGGTTAGAGTTATAGGTGACATAGATTATGAAAAACACAAGCAGTTCAAAATCAAAGTCAAAGCTAAAGATCACGGAGATTTGACTGACTCGAGTGAGATCATTATTGATGTCATTGACGTAAATGATAACACACCAAAAATTACAATAATGTCTTTTACCGCTACTGTATCTGAAGATGCAACACTTGGCACTGTTATAGCAATGTTAAACGTTCAAGATCTAGACTCAGGTGACAACAGTAAGATTACTTGCTCTATTGATCTGAACTCTCCATTCAAAATCGTATCGTCATTGGCTAATTATTACAACTTGGTGACAGATTCAGAATTAGACAGGGAACAGACAGCAGAGTATAATATCACTATAACCGCTGTTGATGGGGGTAACCCAGCTCTGTCAAGTAAAGAGATTTTGAGACTGAAGATATCTGATGTGAATGATCACGCACCTCAGTTTGAGCAGGAATCATATAATGCTTTTATAGCTGAAAATAACCCACCATCTACAACTATTCTGTCTGTGAAAGCAGAGGACATGGACTGGGGGCAAAATGCCAAGATTTCTTATTTCCTCATTGATGGAGATTTAAATGGATCACCTCTGTCCTCTTACATTTCCATAAATTCAGAAAGTGGTGTGATCTATGCAATAAAATCTTTTGATTATGAACAACTGAAATCATTCAAAATGCAAGTTAAAGCTCAAGATGGAGGCTCACCGCCTTTATCCAACAATGTGACTCTTAACATCTTCATTCAAGATCAGAATGACAACGCTCCTCAGGTTCTGTATCCTGTACAAACTGGTGGTTCTGTGGTGGCTGAGATTGTGCCTCGTTCTGCAGATGTTGGTTATCTCGTCACTAAAGTTGTGGCTGTTGATGTGGACTCTGGACAGAATTCGTGGCTCTCATATAAACTACAGAAAGTTACAGACAGAGCGCTGTTTGAAGTGGGTTTACAGAATGGAGAAATAAGAACTGTGCGACAGGTGACTGATAAAGATGCTGTGAAACAAAAACTCACTGTTGTTGTTGAAGATAACGGACAGCCGTCACGCTCAGCTGTGGTCTCCATTAATGTGGCAGTTGCTGATAATTTTCCTGAAGTGCTTTCAGAATTCACAGACTTTACTCATGAAAAGGAATACAACAACGATCTGACTTTTTATTTAATTTTGGCTCTTGCAGTAGTTTCACTGCTCTTCATAGTCTCAATTATTGCGATAATTTCAGTGAAAATCTACAGATGGAGGCAAAATAAGTTATTTTATAAATCTGGAGCAAATCTACCTGTAATTCCATATTATCCACCAGTTTATGCGGACGGCACATTACAGCATGTGTATAATTATGAAATGTGCGGCACCACTGACTCAAGGATGAGTGATGTGAAGTTTGTCAGGCCCTACAGTCAGAACACACTCGTGAGTCAGAGTCATTTGGGGACAGTACAGAGAGAACAGAAGATACAAGAGAATGATGACATTAATTCAGAGGTGAGATGTTTAATTGACTCTTCTATGATCATGTAAAAGCATTTCATAAGGAAATTTTGTTTTTTGTCGAGCATTAATAGTGAAGTCTACTAAAAGATTGAGTATGCTTTGGGGTGTTTGCGTGATGCTCAATGACAAAACCTGACACATTAGCTTATACTTTGCACATTTACAGTCAAAGTAGAAGGCTTTGTTAATTATCAAAAAAAAAAAAAAAAAATTATAGAATGTTTAAGGAAGATAGTGCAAACATACACTGATGCTCAAGAAGGCAACATGATTCTTTCAGATCCAGATCTGCTTTCTGAACAGGATGGTCGGTATAAATTATTTTATTTATTTTGTCTTTTGGGACATATGTATATTCTTAGGGCATTACTAAATTAATACAATCTTTGAAAAATGATTATTGAGCATGTGAATGTCTGTACCTTTTGTAATGCAATAGTCAACATTTGAACTGGATCAAAAAAGTTAATTAAAGTTGTCCTATGACAAGAACAGGTATTGTGTGGTTTTAAACTAAGTTTTAATAACGGTGTAGTTGTGTATGGGCCCCTCAAATGTCCTTAGTGTTAAAAGATAAATCTTAAGGTATTGCTGGAAAAGGCTCAGTTGTGCAGAAGCGCAGGACCTGACAGATTTGTTTGATGGACAGTGGCAGTTTAATGGCTAAAGATAAATAAGGCACATATTTACATATATCACAAAACATTAAAACAGTTGATGATCTTTCGTGTAGCATTGAACAGTATTAAAAATCAAATGTTTGTAAAATTTGCAAAGTTTTGTTATTGTGGATTGTGGGCAATATGTCAACATTAGTTTTGTGAAATACCTTGTTCAGGGCATTGTTGGGAAATGCACCGCTGGTCATGAGGCCCATTCACTCCCATAATCGGAACAAAGAATATCATGGAAGTGAAGGGGCATCATGAACGGTTTGTTTGCGGACGTTGCTCGGAATGTCTTCCTTCGTGTCATCAAAAAAAAAGAAAAGAAATTAATACAGGTTTGTACTGTATCAACACGAGAGTGAGTACATTGACAGAATTTTTTTTTGTTAACTAAATACTAACATTTTGCAGATTCGGCAAGGTTGGTATATGATGTAATTCCATGATGCTATTACTGTCTAAATGAACTGTCTTTACGTCACAGTCCAAAATGAAATTAATGACAGAATTTAATAAAGTAGCATTATTATAAAGAAGTGATGTAAGCGTCAGCTGTTAATACGGGGTGTTAAGGTCAGAGCAGTAGCAAAAGTTTACTAGTGTATTACCATGATACTTAAAGCTTACCATTTACTATTGTATAGCTCAATAGTAGAGCATAGCAAGCAGCGCAAAAGGACATGAATTCGAACCCAGGGAACACACTTATAAAAAGGTACACCTTGTAATGCATAGGTACCATTAGATAAAAGGCTCAAGTGTCTGCCAAATGCGTAAATGTAAATATATTAGGATTGGTTATGTTTGTTTAAGGATAATAATAATCATTCAAACATTTTTTACTTTTTAATCATTTTTGTCCACGGTAATATTTCTGTTTGTGTGCTACTGCGTGGGAAGTTTGGCGCTTTAAAATCTTTCAATCTTTCAGAAGGTGTTGTAGATGTGATCATTCTGCACTGCTGTATTTCGACTCTAAGTGCCGCTGTTCAACTTTGTATGCTTATAGTGGCGTTGCTATCCATCCCTCTAACAAAACCTATAGCAGTAGCATAATTCAGACTTCATAAACGACGACACTGGATGCTACATAACAGACAAGCTTTTCAGCTTCGTCTCCAGATTCTCAAATGCGGATGAGGCATTTTGTATGAAATATTCTATAATATTCATCATTCGGTTTTTTTTTTTTTCGTTTTTTTTAATGCTCAGTCTTTGTTGTGCAAAAATGGAGTCGGGAGGAAAAGGCTGGGTGTATGGTTGGCTATTCTTCACAGTATGCGCGCTTTCTTTATTTGCGGATGAAGTGACTGGACAGATTCGTTATTCAATACCTGAGGAAATGGCAGTGGGCTCGATTGTTGGAAATATCGCCTCGGACCTTGGACTTGAACCTAAAAGACTGATTTCAGGCAAAGCGCGTGTGTTTACCGCGGAGAGCAGTGAGTACATTGGACTGGACAAAGAGAACGGACATCTGGTTATTAAGAATAAAATAGACAGAGAGGAATTATGTGGAGAGATATCCGCCTGTAGTGTGAGTTTTAATGTTATTTTGGATAACCCGATGGAGCTTTTCCGCGTTACAGTAGACATACAAGACATCAATGATAACAGCCCCGTTTTTCCGAAATCGAAAATAGAAAAGAAGATCAGCGAATTAGCGGTGCCCGGTGCGCGCTTTCCATTAGAGAGCGCAGTAGACGCAGACGTGGGAGTGAATACACTACAGAAATATACTCTTCATCCCACCGATCATTTTAAAATGAATGTGCAGAGCGGTGCTGGTGGCAGCAAACACGTCGAAATGATTCTCCATTCTCCATTAGACAGAGAAAAAGAAAAACATCATAATTTAATCTTAACGGCCTTCGATGGTGGAAAACCACAAAGATCTGCGACTGTGCAGATAAATATTGTTGTTCTTGATGTTAATGACAATGCGCCTGTGTTTAGCCAATCGTCTTATAAAGCATCAGTGGTTGAAAATGCAGCTAAAGGTACAGTCGTTACAACAGTAAGTGCGACAGATGCTGACGAGTCAAGTGATGGTGTACAGTATTATTTTGAGCACGCGACCTCTGCAGTTAAAGCTTTGTTCTCTATTGACCCGGATTCTGGTGAGGTTAGAGTTATAGGTGACATAGATTATGAAAAACACAAGCAGTTTACATTTAAAGTCAAAGCTAAAGATCACGGAGATTTGACTGACTCGAGTGAGATCATTATTGATGTCATAGATGTAAATGATAACACCCCAAAAATTTCAATAATGTCTTTCTCCAGTTTTGTATCTGAAGATTCAGCACCTGGCACTGTTATAGCAATGTTAAATGTTCAAGATCTAGACTCAGGAGACAACAGTAAGATTTCTTGCTCTATTGATGTGAACTCTCCATTTAAAATCGTATCCTCAATAACAAATCATTACAATCTGGTGACAGATTCAGAATTAGACAGAGAACAGACAGCAGAGTATAATATCACTATAACTGCTGTTGATGGGGGTAACCCAGCTCTGTCAAGTAAAGAGATTTTGAGACTGAAGATATCTGATGTGAATGATCACGCACCTCAGTTTGAGCAGGAATCATATAATGCTTTTATTGCTGAAAATAACCCACCATCTACAACTATTCTGTCTGTGAAAGCAGAGGACATGGACTGGGGGCAAAATGCAAAGATTTCTTATTTCCTTATTGATGGAGATTTAAATGGATCACCTCTGTCCTCTTACATTTCCATAAATTCAGAAAGTGGTGTGATCTATGCAGTGAAATCTTTTGATTATGAACAACTGAAATCATTCAAAATGCAAGTTAAAGCTCAAGATGGAGGCTCACCGCCTTTATCCAACAATGTGACTCTTAACATCTTCATTCAAGATCAGAATGACAACGCTCCTCAGGTTCTGTATCCTGTACAAACTGGTGGTTCTGTGGTGGCTGAGATTGTGCCTCGTTCTGCAGATGTTGGTTATCTGGTCACTAAAGTTGTGGCTGTTGATGTGGACTCTGGACAGAATTCGTGGCTCTCATATAAACTACAGAAAGCTACAGACAGAGCGCTGTTTGAAGTGGGTTTACAGAATGGAGAAATAAGAACTGTGCGACAGGTGACTGATAAAGATGCTGTGAAACAAAAACTCACTGTTGTTGTTGAAGATAACGGACAGCCCTCACGCTCAGCTGTGGTCTCCATTAATGTGGCAGTTGCTGATAATTTTCCTGAAATGCTCTCAGAATTCACAGACTTTACTCATGAAAAGGAATACAACAACGATCTGACTTTTTATTTAATTTTGGCACTTGCAGTAGTTTCTCTGCTCTTTATAGTTTCAATTATTGCAATAATTTCCGTGAAAATCTACAGATGGAGGCAAAATAAGTTATTTTATAAATCTGGAGCAAATCTACCTGTAATTCCATATTATCCACCAGTTTATGCGGACGGCACATTACAGCATGTGTATAATTATGAAATGTGCGGCACCACTGACTCAAGGATGAGTGATGTAAAGTTCGTCAGGCCCTACAGTCAGAACACACTCGTGAGCCAGAGTCATTTGGGGACAGTACAGAGAGAACAGAAGATACAAGAGAATGATGACATTAATTCAGAGGTGAGACGTTTATTTGACCCTTCTTTGATTTTTCATTAAAAAAAATCATTTGGCTTTTTGTTTTCTTTTTCTGAGCATTTTTAAGAAAGGGCTGTTGAGTGAGTGTGCTCTGGGGTGTCACTCCGTGACAAAACCAGACACAATAGTTAATGTATTGTGTATATATAGTCAAAAAAAAAATGTGAGCTGAGATATTACAGGTCAAAGAAACTATTTTGTAGAATTTGAAAATGGTGCCAACACTCACTGATGCTCAAAATGGCAACACAATACAGGAAACAGGTGTAAATTGTTATTATTTTATCTTCTAGATAAAATGTATATATATAGTTTGTAGCTTAGGGCATTGCTAAATAAATACATAATATCTCAAAGCAAAATAATAACAATTGACACATAGCATCCTGTTTACAAGTTTAAATTACACATTGCTCTTAATAAATCCTTCTTGAGGCATGTAAATGTTTGCACTTTTTGTAGTAGCTGTGTATGGGTCCATCAGATGTCCTCACTGTAAAATGATGTATCTCAACATCACATTGTTGCAAATGGCTCGGGTATGCAGAACTGCAGGACCTGATGCATTTGTCTGATGAACAGTGGGCAGTTTAACGGCTCAGGACAAGCAGGGCACTTACTAACAGCTATCACAAAATATTTAAACAGTTGATTATCGTCCGCATAACATTGTACAGTATTAAAATCAAGCTTCTGGATTATTGGTAAATTCTGTTATTGTGGGCTTTGGATATGTAGACATCAGTTGATATATCTTGTTCAGGGCTGCATTTCCTGTAACTTTTCCTAATGCTACGTTGTTCTCAAGTTATACCTATAAGCTGTACCTGATTCACGTGTTGTTCTTTTATTGAGTAGGTTATCCAATAACACAATTAGTGATTTTTACACAAATAATGTGATGCGGGCCATGCGGCTGCTGGGCACTCCACCCAGGTTGTGGAGTAAATCAATCACCAGGGGCACTGCTACACTTAAAGCTTTACTGGGGAACAGGCCCCCCATTTTGACTTTTTTTGAAAGCCTGCTGCATGCGGCCTTTGCAACACTTCTATACAAATTTCCTTTGCTTAACCTACTATTCCTACATTACAAAAAGTACAGGGAAAGATAAACATTGTATTTAAAAATATTTAAGGAATATCTTCATCATACTTAACATGAAGTATGAGCATTACTAACATTTTTGGAGGCATAAATAACATACAATGTGAAAATAATGAAAGTAGAGAAAATATTTTCTTGAACACTTGCATTTTTCATTATACAATGAGAAAAATTATTAATAACGTCTTTTTTTACAAGAATATTTGTACATTAACAATATTACAAGAAATCAGTCATTCTTTGACTGCTACTAAAATAATCTCAGTCATAGTTACTGCCAAAAGTATATAGTTCATAACTAAATATTAATTTCAAATCTGAAAATACAGTATAACACATTTGTGTTGATTTTCTCAGAAACAATGCAATTCTATAGACTGCCAGAGGTTTTCCTGAAAATTTTCCTCTAATGTTTGAGACCTGACTGGGTGATGATGTAGTTTGTCTTACCTCCCTCAAACTCATCTCTTCTTTCTGCTTCCCTTTCCCTGCTTTGCACAATACACGTTTTATGTCCATCTACAGGAGACACGGTGATCGAGTCAAAATAAAATTATGATTATTAATAATTATTATATTAATAATTAGTAGTTGGAAATTTACTTTAGTTTTGTCATGTTTTCATAAGCTAACTCAATCGCGTGGCCTTATCTGGACTTTTGTGCGCGGCTGCAGTAAGGAAATGCACAGACGCGCGCGGACTTGGATTAGAGTAGATTTATTACACGAGGGCAAGTGCCCCAATTAAAGGGGTCTATAGTGACGCCCCTGAAAGACACTATGGCAAATGTATTATGATAATATAAATGCCCCTTTCAAAACCAAGTGAAGGCATAGTGCGTGCTGGTGGTGTGGAGCGATTTGAGGCATGATACGTTTTATGTCATGGGCCTAATAAAATATACAGGGATGGATTTACTTTGCAATTTAGATTATTTTTACAAAATATACGACCTTGTTAAAACAATCCAAATTGCAAACTAAAGTCCTGTTAATGCAATGTTAACTATTTCTGAAATGCTTTTTTATAAAGAACGAGGTGAAGTAGCCGCTGCATAGAGAGTAGATTGATGAGAGATCGGTATCAACCAATTCAGCACCTCTGCCATCATGGACAGCACATGGTAACGTCGTACATAATGCCTTAAGCAACCTGCTAAGGTATAGTTCGTCGGCTGTTGAAGTAGCAGATGTAAAACAGGGTGGGTTTAGGTCAGAGCACTTACAAAAAAATACAGTGGCATTTTCATACTGAATAAATACCATGTTCCTACATTACACTTGATTTCGTTTGTACTGTAGTATAATAATCATCCAAACATTTTTGTGACTTTTTTATTCATTTCGCTAATGCTGAGGTTTGGACGCTACATGGTATGTTTTGCGTGTTAAAATCTTTCATAATGTGTTTAAAAAAAGTGATAATTCTGCAATGCTTTGTTTTGACTCTAAGTGCCGCTGTTCAACCTTTGTATCCTTTTAGTGTCGTTGTTATCCATCCCTTTTAACAAAACCCGAAGCAGTAGCATAATTCAGACATCATCAACGGGGACACTGGATATAGCAGACAGACAAATCGCGTTCTTTCTTCGTCTCCACATCCGGAAGAGGCATTTTTATTTAAATTTATTTAAAAATTATTTAAAAAATAATCTATCACAAATTTTGTTGTTATGCCTCTGCTCAATCTCTGTGGAACAAAAATGGAGTCCGGAAGAAAAGGCTGGGTGTATTGTTGGCTATCAGCATGCGTGCTTTCTTTATTTGCGACTGAAGTGACTGGACAGATTCGTTATTCTATACCAGAGGAAATGGCAGTGGGCTCGATTGTTGGAAATATCGCCTCGGACCTTGGACTTGAACCGAAAAGACTGATTTCAGGGAAAGCTCGTGTGTTTGCCGCTGAGAGCAGTGAGTACATTGGACTGGACAAAGAGAACGGACATCTGGTTATTAAGAATAAAATAGACAGAGAGGAATTATGTGGAGAGATATCCGCCTGTAGTGTCAGTTTTAATGTTATTTTGGACAATCCGATAGAGTTTTATCGCGTTACAGTTGACATACAAGACATCAATGATAACAGCCCCGTATTTCCGAAATCTAAAATTGATCAAGAAATTAATGAGTTAGCTGTATCGGGTGCGCGCTTTCCATTAGAGAGCGCAATAGATTCGGACGTGGGAGTGAATACACTACAGAAATATACTCTTCATCCCACCGATCATTTTAAACTAAATGTTCAGAATGTTGAAGATGGTAGCAAAAACGTCGAGATGATTCTTCATTCTCCATTAGACAGAGAGAAAGAAAAGCATCATAATTTAATACTGACAGCTTTCGATGGTGGAAAACCACAAAGATCTGCGACTGTGCAGATAAATATTGTTGTTCTTGATGGCAATGACAACGCACCCTTGTTTAGCAAATCGTCTTATAAAACATCCGTTGTTGAAAATGCTGCTAAAGGTACAGTCGTTATAAAAGTAACTGCGACAGATGCTGACGAGTCAAGTGATAGTGTACAATATTATTTTGAGCACGCGACCTCTGCGGTTAAAGCTTTGTTCTCCATTGACGCGGATTCTGGTGAGGTTAGAGTTATAGGTGACATAGATTATGAAAAACACAAACAGCTCAAAATCAAAGTCAAAGCTAAAGATCAAGGCAGTTTGACTGACTCGAGTGAGATCATTATTGATGTCATAGATGTAAATGATAACACACCAAAAATTACAGTAATGTCTTTTTTAAGTGCAGTATCAGAAGATGCAGCACCTGGCACTGTTATAGCAATAATAAACGTTCAAGATCTAGACTCAGGAGACAACAGTAAGATTTCTTGCTCTATTGATCTGAATTCTCCATTTAAAATCATATCCTCAATAACAAACCATTTCAACCTGGTGACAGATTCAGAATTAGACAGGGAACAGACAGCAGAGTATAATATCACTATAACCGCTGTTGATGGGGGTAACCCAGCTCTGTCAAGTAAAGAGATTTTGAGACTGAAGATATCTGATGTGAATGATCACGCACCTCAGTTTGAGCAGGAATCATATAATGCTTTTATAGCTGAAAATAACCCACCATCTACAACTATTCTGTCTGTGAAAGCAGAGGACATGGACTGGGGGCAAAATGCAAAGATTTCTTATTTCCTTATAGATGTAGATTTAAATGGATCACCTCTGTCATCTTACATTTCCATAAATTCAGAGAGTGGTGTGATCTATGCAGTAAAATCTTTTGATTATGAACAACTGAAATCATTCAAAATGCAAGTTAAAGCTCAAGATGGAGGCTCACCGCCTTTATCCAACAATGTGACTCTTAACATCTTCATTCAAGATCAGAACGACAACGCTCCTCAGGTTCTGTATCCTGTACAAACTGGTGGTTCTGTGGTGGCTGAGATTGTGCCTCGTTCTGCAGATGTTGGTTATCTCGTCACTAAAGTGGTGGCTGTTGATGTGGACTCTGGACAGAATTCGTGGCTCTCATATAAACTACAGAAAGCTACAGACAGAGCGCTGTTTGAAGTGGATTTACAGAATGGAGAAATAAGAACTGTGCGACAGGTGACTGATAAAGATGCTGTGAAACAAAAACTCACTGTTGTTGTTGAAGATAACGGACAGCCCTCACGCTCAGCTGTGGTCTCCATTAATGTGGCAGTTGCTGATAATTTTCCTGAAGTGCTCTCAGAATTCACAGACTTTACTCATGAAAAGGAATACAACAACGATCTGACTTTTTATTTAATTTTGGCACTTGCAGTAGTTTCTCTGCTCTTTATAGTTTCAATTATTGCAATCATTTCAGTGAAAATCTACAGATGGAGGCAAAATAAGTTATTTTATAAATCTGGAGCAAATCTACCTGTAATTCCATATTATCCACCAGTTTATGCGGACGGCACATTACAGCATGTGTATAATTATGAAATGTGCGGCACCACTGACTCAAGGATGAGTGATGTGAAGTTTGTCAGGCCCTACAGTCAGAACACACTCGTGAGCCAAAGTCATATGGGGACAGTACAGAGAGAACAGAAGATACAAGAGAATGATGACATTAATTCAGAGGTGAGACGTTTATTTGACCCTTCTTTGATTTTTCATAAAAAAGAAATATCATTAGGCTTTTTGTTTTCTTTTTCTGAACATTTTTTAAGAAAGGGCTGTTGAGTGAGTGTCCTCTGGGGTGTCACTCCGTGACAAAACCAGACACATTAGTTAATGTATTGTGTATATATAGTCAGATAAATGTGAGCTGAGATATTACAGGTCAAAGAAACTATTTTGTAGAATTTGAAAATGGTGCCAACACTCACTGATGCTCAAAATGGCAACACAATACAGGAAACAGGTGTAAATTGTTATTATTTTATCTTCTAGATAAAATGTATATATAGTTTGTAGGGCATTGCTAAATAAATACATAATATCTCAAAGCAAATAATAACAATTGACACATAGCATCCTGTTCACAGGTTTAAATTACACTTTGCTCTTAATAAATCCTTCATGAGGCATGTAAATATTTGCACTTTTCGTAATAGTCGTGTATGGTTCCATAAGATGTCCTCACTGTAAAATTATGTATCTCAACATTATACTTTCGGAAATGGCTCGGGTATGCAGAACTGCAGGACCTGATGCATTTGTCTGATGAACAGTGGGCAGTTTAACGGCTCAAGACAAAGCACTTACTAACAACTATCACAAAATATTAAAACAGTTGTCGGCATAACATTGCACAATATTAAAATCAAGCGTTTGGATTATTGGTAAATTCTGTTAATGTGGGTTTTGGATATGTAAACATCAGTTAGGTGAAATTTGCTGTTCAGGGCTGCATTTCCAGAAACCTTTCTTAATGCTACGTTGTTCTCAAGTTATACCTATAAACTGTACCTTATCATTTAATAAGTGCAATATAAAAAATATGCTGGATTTACTTAAAAATATAGTGCATCATTTTTGCATCCACTTTAAGTAAGTTTTACTTGAAATTTTAAGCAATTGCATATGTTGCTTAAAATTTTATATGAAACTTATTTTAAAAGATGGATGCAAGAATGATGCACTATATTTTTAAGTAAATTCAGCGTATTATTTTTTTCAGTGTGTATCTTCTGTAAGTCATATATTTGTAAGGTTGGTCTGGACCATTCTTAGCTATAGCTACCTTATAACTGTTGACAGTTCACTTTGCTATTACTACCCACCACTGTGTAAAACAATTGTTTACATTTCAGTATACACAAATGTAATTCTGACATTGTAACATACAGAGTTTGGTTAAACTATAGCAGTGATACAGTGAATAGTTGTGCTAAATCAAAGACAACACTGTCCACAGATCCCATTAGTGTATGCGCATCTCATCCGTTAAATCTTAAGTTTCCTGGGTACCAGTGGTGTAGTTGTGGCTGGAGAAGTTGGTATACTCTTTTAATTTAAGCCTCCATTCTTTTTAAAGTGGCACAACTAAGGTTGGACACACTGTGATATATAAACAGTGACATGTAAACTATAGTCTTGCATAATTCGGTCACTTCAAAATGGGCTAATGTCATTTAACATCTCTGCTTGACCTCTCAGCGTAAGAATCGTTATACATGCTGGTTACCATGTAAGCTGCAATTCCCAAAAAGTTCACTATAACAGCAGTATACATTCACAAGCTTTTAGGTCTTCCAATCCGACTTTGTTGACACAAACTCAAAGGAGCTGCCTTGAAATTCAGCTGCTGGCACCTCTACTCTTTCTATAATTTTCACTGCCATATAGTAGCTTTTGATTATGTTTCACGTGTTGTGCTTTTATTGAGTAGGTCATCAAATAACAGAATTAGTGATTTTTACACACATAATGAAATAATGTGATTCGGGCCACGCGGCTGCTGGGCACTCCACCCTGGTTGTGGAATAAATGCAATCAATGGGGAACTGCTACACACAAAGCTCTACTGGGGAACATGCCCCCCATTTTTTTCTGACTTTTTTTGAAAGCCTGCTGCCTGTGCAACAGTTCTATACAAATTTCCTTTGCTTAACCCACTATTCCTACATTACAAACAGTGCAGGGATAGATAAACATGTATGTATTTAAAACTATTTAAGTAATATCTTCATCCTACTTAACATGAAGTATGAGCATTACTAACATTTTTGGATGCATTAGCATACAATGTGAAAAAAATGACAGTAGAGAGAATATTTTCTTGAACATTGGCATTTTACATTATACAATGATAAAAGTGATTATTAATAACGTATTTTTACAAAAATATGTTTACAATAACAATATTTCAACAAAGCTGTCATTTTTTGACTCAGTCATAAATACTACCAACTTTTTGTAGTGTCGTAACTAGATTTTCTCAGCAACAACGCAATTCTATAAACTTGACAGAGGTTTTCCTAAGATTTTTTTCTGTAATGTTTAAGACCTGACTGGGTGAGGATGTAGTTTGTCTTATCTCCCTTAATCTCATCTCTCCTTTCTGCTTCCCTTTCCCTGTTTTGCACAATACATTTTTGATGTCCATCTACAGGACAGGAGCCATGGTGATCGAGTCAAAATAAAATTATAATTATTATTTAGAAACTTTAGTTTTGTCATGTTTTCATAAGATAACTCAATTGCGTGGCGTCACCTGGACTTTTGTGCGCGGCTGCAGAAAAGAAACGCACAGACGAGCGCGGACTTGGATTACAGCAGATTTACACTGGGGCAAGTGTGGCGTGGGGCGATTTGAGGCATGATACGTTTAATATCATGGGCATGATATAACATTTTCAGAGTCGGATTTAGTTTGCGATTTAGATAATTTTGTAAAATATATATATATAATATATATATATATATATATATATATATATATATATATATATATATATATATATATATATATATATATATATATATACCATCTTGTAAAAATTATCCAAATGGCAAACTAAAGTCCTGTTAATGCAATGTTAACTATTTCTGAACTGCTGCTTTTATAAAGAAAATTGCTATCTCGCATAACGCCGTGAAGTAGCCGCTGCATAAAGAGTAGATTGATGAGCGATCAGTATCAACCAATTCAGCACCACCGCCACCATGGACAGCACCTGGTCACGTCGTACATACACATTACGCCTTAAGCAACCTGCTAAGGTATAGTTCATGGGCTGTTGGAGTATCAGGTGTAAAACAGGGTGGGTTTAGGTCAGAGCACTAACAAAAAATACAGTGACATTATACTGAATATTTAACGTGTACATTGCTCTTGATTACGTTTGTCCTATGCAGTATAATAATCATCCAAACATTTTTGTGGCTTTTTATTCATATCACTCTTGCTAATGCTGAGGTTTTGCGTATTAAAATCTTTCATAATGTGTGTAAAAAAAGTTATTATTCTGCACTGCTATATTTCGACTCTAAGTGCCGCTGTTCAACCTTTTATCCTTTTAGTGTCGTTGTTATCCATCCCTTTTAACAAGACCCGTAGCAGTAGCATAATTCAGACATCATCAACGGGGACACTGGATGCTACATAACAGACAGACAAATCGCGTTCTATCTTCGTCTCCACATCCGGAAGAGGCATTTTTATTTAAATTTATTAAGAAATTCTATATAATCTATCATAGATTTTTTTGTAATGCCTCTGCTCAATCTCTGTGGGATAAAAATGGAGTCCGGAAGAAAAGGCTGGGTGTATTGTTGGCTATTCTACACAGTATGCGCGCTTTCTTTATTTGCGACTGAAGTGACTGGACAGATTCGTTATTCAATACCTGAGGAAATGGCAGTGGGCTCGATTGTTGGAAATATCGCCTCGGACCTTGGACTTGAAACGAAAAGACTGATTTCAGGCAAAGCGCGTGTGTTTACCGCGGAGAGCAGTGAGTACATTGGACTGGACAAAGAGAACGGACATCTGGTTATTAAGAATAAAATAGACAGAGAGGAATTATGTGGAGAGATATCCGCCTGTAGTGTCAGTTTTAATGTTATTTTAGAAAACCCGATGGAGCTTTTCCGCGTTACAGTTGACATACAAGACATCAATGATAACAGCCCCGTATTTCCGAAATCTAAATTAGATCAAGAAATTAATGAATTAGCGGTACCGGGTGCGCGCTTTCCGTTAGAGAGCGCAATAGATTTAGACGTGGGAGTGAATACACTACAGAAATATACTCTTCATCCCACCGATCATTTTAAACTGAACGTTCAGAATGCTGAAGATGGTAGCAAAAACGTCGAGATGATTCTTCATTCTCCATTAGACAGAGAAAAAGAAAAACATCATAATTTAATACTGACGGCTTTCGATGGTGGAAAACCACAAAGATCTGCGACTGTGCAGATAAATATTGTTGTTCTTGATGTCAATGATAATGCTCCTGTGTTTACCCGGTCATCTTACAAGGCATCCGTTGTTGAAAATGCTGTTAAAAATACAGTCGTTGAAACAGTAAGTGCGACAGATGCTGACGAGTCAAGTGATGGTTTACAGTATTATTTTGAGCACGTGACCTCTGCAGTTAAAGCTTTGTTCTCCATTGACGCGGATTCTGGTGAGGTTAGAGTTATAGGTGACATAGATTATGAAATACACAAGCAGTTTAAAATCAAAGTCAAAGCTAAAGATCAAGGCGGTTTAACTGACTCGAGTGAGATCATTATTGATGTCATTGACGTAAATGATAACACACCAAAAATTACAATAATGTCTTTAAGCAGTACTGTATCTGAAGATGCAGCACCTGGCACTGTTATAGCAATGTTAAATGTTCAAGATCTAGACTCAGGTGAAAACAGTAAGATTTCTTGCTCTATTGATCTGAACTCTCCATTTAAAATCATATCCTCAATAACAAATCATTACAACCTGGTGACAGATTCAGAATTAGACAGGGAACAGACAGCAGAGTATAATATCACTATAACTGCTGTTGATGGAGGTAACCCAGCTCTGTCAAGTAAAGAGATTTTGAGACTGAAGATATCTGATGTGAATGATCACGCACCTCAGTTTGAGCAGGAATCATATAATGCTTTTATAGCTGAAAATAACCCACCATCTACAACTATTCTGTCTGTGAAAGCAGAGGACATGGACTGGGGGCAAAATGCAAAGATTTCTTATTTCCTTATTGATGGAGATTTAAATGGATCACCTCTTTCATCTTACATTTCCATAAATTCAGAAAGTGGTGTGATATATGCAGTAAAATCTTTTGATTATGAACAACTGAAATCATTCAAAATGCAAGTTAAAGCTCAAGATGGAGGCTCACCGCCTTTATCCAACAATGTGACTCTTAACATCTTCATTCAAGATCAGAATGACAACGCTCCTCAGGTTCTGTATCCTGTACAAACTGGTGGTTCTGTGGTGGCTGAGATTGTGCCTCGTTCTGCAGATGTTGGTTATCTCGTCACTAAAGTGGTGGCTGTTGATGTGGACTCTGGACAGAATTCGTGGCTCTCATATAAACTACAGAAAGCTACAGACAGAGCGCTGTTTGAAGTGGGTTTACAGAATGGAGAAATAAGAACTGTGCGACAGGTGACTGATAAAGATGCTGTGAAACAAAAACTCACTGTTGTTGTTGAAGATAACGGACAGCCGTCACGCTCAGCTGTGGTCTCCATTAATGTGGCAGTTGCTGATAATTTTCCTGAAGTGCTTTCAGAATTCACAGACTTTACTCATGAAAAGGAATACAACAACGATCTGACTTTTTATTTAATTTTGGCTCTTGCAGTAGTTTCACTGCTCTTTATAGTTTCAATTATTGCAATCATTTCCGTGAAAATCTACAGATGGAGGCAAAATAAGTTATTTTATAAATCTGGAGCAAATCTACCTGTAATTCCATATTACCCACCAGTTTATGCGGACGGCACATTACAGCATGTGTATAATTATGAAATGTGCGGCACCACTGACTCAAGGATGAGTGACGTGAAGTTTGTCAGGCCCTACAGTCAGAACACACTCGTGAGCCAGAGTCATATCGGGACAGTACAGAGAGAACAGAAGATACAAGAGAATGATGACATAAATTCAGAGGTGAGATGTTTAATTGACCCTTCTTTCATTATTCGGGAAACAAAAAGTCATTAGGCTGTTTTGTTTTCTTTTTCTAAGCATTTTTAAGAAAGGGCTGTTGAGTGAGTGGACCCTGGGGTGACGAAATCAGACACATTAGTACATGTATTGTACATATAGTCAAAAGTAGTTTGCTGAGTTATTACAGGTCAAAGAAACTATTTTGTAGAATTTTAAAATGGGGCCAAACCTCACTGATGCTAAAAATGGCAACACAATACATTAGGAGACAGGTGTAAATTATTATTGTATCTTCTGGGAAGCATGTATATATCTTAGGGCGTTGCTAAATTAATAAATCATATCTAAAACCATAATAATAACAACTGACACAAAGCATCCTGTTCACAAGTTTAAATTACACTTTGCTCTTAAAGGGACACTTCACCCATTTGCATTAAGCTATGTATAGTTAGAACCCCAGTCATGTTTTTGAATGGTCATGCATCATTTTCTCAGTTGCCGCTGAAACAGGAGAAATACAGGTTTCAGTGTTGCACTGCCTTCTTTCAATGGTGTAAAAATCATAATTTTGCATCATTGAAAGAAGGAAGTCCAATATCTTTGTTGAGGGAGTGAGACTACAAACACCCCTTTTCCCGCTCAAATAGGCAATTTGTTGACACAAACTCAAAGGAGCAGCCTTAAGATTCAGCTGCTGGCGTACTTCTTTCTGTAATTTTCACTGCCATATAGTAGTTTTGATTATGTTTCACGTGTTGTGCTTTTATTGAGTAGGTCATCTAATAACAGAATTAGTGATTTTTACACAAATAATGAAATAATGTGATTCGGGCCACGCGGCTGCTGGGCACTCCACCCTGGTTGTGGAATAACAAATTTCCTTTGCTAAACCCACTATTCCTACATTACAAAAAGTACACGGAAAGAAAAACGTATTTGTATTTAAAATTATTTAAGTATTATCTTTAATCATACTTAACATGAAGTATGAGCATTACTAACATTTTTGGAGGCAGAAATAGCATAAAATTTGAAAATAATGACAGTAGAGAAAATATTTTCTTGAACATTGGCATTTTACAATGATAAAAATGATTAATGACGTCTTTTTACAAAAATATTTTTACAATAACAATATTTCAAGAAACCAGTCATTTTTTGACTCGGTCATAAATACTGCCAACTGTTTGTAGTGTTATAACTAAATATTAATTTCATATCTGAAAATTCAGAACAGTATAACACATACACTGTCAGAAATAAAGGTACAAAACTGTACCTTTTCTGTCATTGAGGCTGTACTCTAAGTCAGTGGTTCCCAAACTTTTTCAGCGTGCGGCCCCTCTTGTGTACGGTGCTTAACGACCTACATTGTTAGAAAAAAGTCAAAATATGTACCCTAGCTGTCAGTGGGGCAGCACCCTTTAAAAAAGTAATTGTATGGACTGTTAGGTACAGATATGTAAACATTTAGTACCAATTAATATGTACCTTTGAGATACTAATGTGTTATTTTGAGGTACTAATGAGCTCTCTTTGATCCCAGTATGTACTTCTGAGGTACTTAAATGAAATCCTTAGGTGCAAAGCTGTACTTTTCGAAAGGGTACAGCCCCAGTGAATGAGTGTACCTGTTGATTTTCTCAGCAACAACGCAATTTTATAGACTTCACAGAGGTTTTCCTGAGATTTTTCTGTAATGTTTGAGACCTGACGTAGTTTGTCTTACCTCCCTCAAACTCATCTCTCCTTTCTGCTTCCCTTTCGCTGTTTTGCACCATACATTTTGATGCCCATCTACAGGACAGGAGCCATGGTGATCGAGTCAAAATAAAATTATAATTATTATTTAGAAACTTTAGTTTTGTCATGTTTTCATAAGTTGCTGCAGAAAGGAAACGCACAGACGCGCGCGGACTTACAATGGGGCAAGTGTGGCGTGGGGCGATTTGAGGCATGATACGTTTAATATCATGGGCATGATATAACATTTTCAGAGTTGGATTTAGTTTGCGATTTAGATTATTTTGTAAAAAATATATACCATATTGTAATCCAAATTGCAAACTAAAGTCCTTACAATGTTAACTATTTCTGAACGGCTGCTTTTATAAAGACAATTGCTATCTCGCATAACGCCGTGAAGTAGCCGCTGCATAAAGAGTAGATTGATGAGCGATCAGTATCAACCAATTCAGCACCACCGCCACCATGGACAGCACCTGGTCACGTCGTACATACACATTACGCCTTAAGCAACCTGCTAAGGTATAGTTCATGGGCTGTTGGAGTATCAGATGTAAAACAGGGTGGGTTTAGGTCAGAGCACTAACAAAAAAATACAGTGACATTATACTGAATATTTACCGTGTACATTGCTCTTGATTACGTTTGTCCTATGTAGTATAATAATCATCCAAACATTTTTGTGGCTTTTTTATTCATATCACTCTTGCTAATGCTGAGGTTTTGCGTATTAAAATCGTTCATAATGTGTATAAAAAAGTTATTATTCTGCACTGCTCTATTTTGACTCTAAGTGCCGCTGTTCAACCTTGTATCCTTATAGTGTCGTTGTTATCCATCCCTTCTAACAAAACCCGAAGCAGTAGCATAATTCAGACATCATCAACGGGGACGCTGGATGCTACATAACAGACAGACAAATCGCGTTATATCTTCGTCTCCACATCCGGAAGAGGCATTTTTATTTAAATTTATTTAAAAATTCTATATATTCTATCATTAATTGTGTTGTAATGCCTCTGCTCAATCTCTGTGGGATAAAAATGGAGTCCGGAGGAAAAGGCTGGGTGTATTGTTGGCTATTCTACACAGTATGCGCGCTTTCTTTATTTGCGACTGAAGTGACTGGACAGATTCGTTATTCTATACCCGAGGAAATGGCAGTGGGCTCGATTGTTGGAAATATCGCCTCGGACCTTGGACTTGAAACGAAAAGACTGATTTCAGGGAAAGCTCGTGTGTTTACCGCGGATAGCAGTGAGTACATTGGACTGGACAAAGAGAACGGACATCTGGTTATTAAGAATAAAATAGACAGAGAGGAATTATGTGGAGAGATATCCGCCTGTAGTTTCAGTTTTGATATTATTTTGGATAACCCAATGGAGCTTCATCGTGTTACAGTTGACATACAAGACATCAATGATAACAGCCCCGTATTTCCGAAATCTAAATTAGATCAAGAAATTAATGAATTAGCGGTATCGGGCGCGCGCTTCCCATTGGAGAGCGCAATAGATTTAGACGTGGGAGTGAATACACTACAGAAATATACTCTTCATCCCACCGATCATTTTAAACTAAATGTGCAGAATGCTGAAGATGGTAGCAAAAACGTCGAGATGATTCTTCATTCTCCATTAGACAGAGAGAAAGAAAAGCATCATAAATTAATACTGACGGCTTTCGATGGTGGAAAACCACAAAGATCTGCGACTGTGCAGATAAATATTATTGTTCTTGATGGCAATGACAATGCGCCCGTGTTTAGCAAATCGCCATATAAAGCATCAGTGATCGAAAATGCAGCTAAAGGTACAGTCGTTACAACAGTGAGTGCGACAGATGCTGACGAGTCAAGTGGTGTACAGTATTATTTTGAGCACGCGACCTCTGCAGTTAAAGCTTTGTTCTCCATTGACGCGGATTCTGGTGAGGTTAGAGTTATAGGTGACATAGATTATGAAAAACACAAACAGTTCAAAATCAAAGTCAAAGCTAAAGATCACGGAGATTTGACTGACTTGAGCGACATAATTATTGATGTCATTGATGTAAACGACAACATTCCAAAAATTACAATAATGTCTTTCACCAGTTCTCTATCTGAAGATGCAGCACCTGGCACTGTTATAGCAATGTTAAACGTTCAAGATCTAGACTCAGGAGACAACAGTAAGATTTCTTGCTCTATAGATCTGAACTCTCCATTTAAAATAGTATCCTCGTTGACTAATTATTACAACCTGGTGACAGATTCAGAATTAGACAGGGAACAGACAGCAGAGTATAATATCACTATAACCGCTGTTGATGGAGGTAACCCAGCTCTGTCAAGTAAAGAGATTTTGAGACTGAAGATATCTGATGTGAATGATCACGCACCTCAGTTTGAGCAGGAATCATATAATGCTTTTATAGCTGAAAATAACCCACCATCTACAACTATTCTGTCTGTGAAAGCAGAGGACATGGACTCAGGGCCAAATGCAAAGATTTCCTATTTCCTTATTGATGGAGATTTGAACGGATCACCTCTGTCATCTTACATTTCCATAAATTCAGAAAGTGGTGTGATCTATGCAGTGAAATCTTTTGATTATGAACAACTGAAATCATTCAAAATGCAAGTTAAAGCTCAAGATGGAGGCTCACCGCCTTTATCCAACAATGTGACTCTTAACATCTTCATTCAAGATCAGAATGACAACGCTCCTCAGGTTCTGTATCCTGTACAAACTGGTGGTTCTGTGGTGGCTGAGATTGTGCCTCGTTCTGCAGATGTTGGTTATCTCGTCACTAAAGTTGTGGCTGTTGATGTGGACTCTGGACAGAATTCGTGGCTCTCATATAAACTACAGAAAGCTACAGACAGAGCGCTGTTTGAAGTGGGTTTACAGAATGGAGAAATAAGAACTGTGCGACAGGTGACTGATAAAGATGCTGTGAAACAAAAACTCACTGTTGTTGTTGAAGATAACGGACAGCCCTCACGCTCAGCTGTGGTCTCCATTAATGTGGCAGTTGCTGATAATTTTCCTGAAGTGCTTTCAGAATTCACAGACTTTACTCATGAAAAGGAATACAACAACGATCTGACTTTTTATTTAATTTTGGCTCTTGCAGTAGTTTCACTGCTCTTTATAGTCTCAATTATTGCAATAATTTCCGTGAAAATCTACAGATGGAGGCAAAATAAGTTATTTTATAAATCTGGAGCAAATCTACCTGTAATTCCATATTATCCACCAGTTTATGCGGACGGCACATTACAGCATGTATATAATTATGAAATGTGCGGCACCACTGACTCAAGGATGAGTGATGTAAAGTTTGTCAGGCCCTACAGTCAGAACACACTCATGAGCCAAAGTCATATCGGGACAGTACAGAGAGAACAGAAGATACAAGAGAATGATGACATTAATTCAGAGGTGAGAACTTTAAATGACTCTGTTTTGATAATTCAAAAACATCTCAGATTTTTTTCTGAGGATTATTAAGGAAAGGCTGTTAGAGATGTGTGCTCTTTGGTGTTGCTCAGTGACAAAACCAGACACATTAGTTCAGGCACTTATAAGTAAAAGTAGTTAGTTTTTTTCACATGCAACAATTAACTGTTTTATTAAATGTTAAACAAAAATGTTGCAAACACTCACTGATGGGAAACATGATACCTTAGGAGCCAGGTGTTTGTAAACTTTTAAAGAGGATGACATGTGTAAATTGTTGTTATTCTGTCTTCTGAGAAACATGTAAATATAGTGTGAAGGGCATTGATCAACAAAGATCTTGAATCAAAATTATAACAATTGACACAGAGCATCCAGCTCAGAGTTTTAAATACAGATTGCTTTTAATAAGTTGTGATGCCTTCTTGAGCATATGAATGTTTGCTGTGTATTAGATCCTCAGAGTGTCTCAGTATGAAACAATACATTTTAACATCATACTGTAGGAAATGGCTTGGATATGCTGAAGTGCAGGACCTAACATATTTGTCTGGTGAACATTGAGCTGTTTAATGGCTCAAGACAAACAAAGCACTCATGAACAACTATCACAAAACATAAAAATTTATTATGATTATCTGCGTAAAATCACATTCTGTTATTGTGAGTCTCAGACAATATGTAAAAATCAGTTATGTGAAATATCTTGTTCAAAGCAAATCTTAAAAAAAAAATACTTTTATAATTAATAATTGTTTTAAAAAATTAACATTTTGCAGATTCTGCAAAGTATGTATGCATGTGACTTAGAAGAAGTAAGTGTTTGTGTATAAACATGGTGGTTAGGTCAGAGCACTAGCAAAAAGACCTGATACTGAACAATTACAATATACATTACATTTTGTCATGCTTGTGTAGCCTAAGAATAGTATAATAATCATACACAACATTTTTGTTACTTTTTATTCATATTACTCATGCTTATGCTGAGGTTTGCACGCTACATACAATGTTTACCTTTTTTAGATCTTTTATAATTTGTTTAAAATAAGTGATAATTCTGCACTGCTATATTTCGACTCTAAGTGCCGCTATTCAACCTTTGTATCCTTATGGTGGCGTTGTTATCCATCCCTTTAACAAAACCCGTAGCATGATTCATACATTATCAACGGCGACACTGGATGCTACATAGAGACGAACACATCGCTTTTCAACTTCGTCTCCAGATTCATTAAACCCGGATGAAACAGTTTGGTTGAAATATTTTATATAATTCATCATATATCTTGTTTTCATTGCCTCTGCTCCATCTTTGTTGTGCAAAAATGGAGTCCGGAGGAAAAGGCTGGGTGTATGGTTCGCTATTCTATGCAATGTGCGTGCTTTCTTTATTTGCGACTGAAGTGACTGGACAGATTCGTTATTCAATACCCGAGGAAATGGCAGTGGGCTCGATTGTTGGAAATATCGCCTCGGACCTTGGACTTGAACTGAAAAGACTGATTTCAGGCAAAGCGCGCGTGTTTACCCCGGATAGCAGTGAGTACATTGGACTGGACAAAGAGAACGGACATCTGGTTATTAAGAATAAAATAGACAGAGAGGAATTATGTGGAGAGATATCCGCCTGTAGTCTCAGTTTTGATGTTATTTTGGATAATCCGATAGTGTTTTATCGCGTTACAGTTGATATACAAGACATCAATGATAACAGCCCCGTATTTCCGAAATCTAAACTAGATCAAGAAATTAATGAATTAGCGGTACTGGGTGCGCGCTTTCCATTAGAGAGCGCAGTAGATGCAGACGTGGGAGTGAATACACTACAGAAATATACTCTTCATCCCACCGATCATTTTAAACTAAATGTTCAGAGCGGTGCTGGTGGTAGCAAACACGTCGAAATGATTCTTCATTCTCAATTAGACAGAGAAAAACAGAAATATCATAATTTAATCCTAACGGCTTTTGATGGTGGTAAACCACAAAGATCTGCGACTGTGCAGATAAATATTGTTGTTCTTGATGTAAATGACAATGCGCCTGTGTTTAGCCAATCGTCATATAAAACATCAGTTGTTGAAAATGCAGCTAAAGGTACAGTCGTTACAACAGTAAGTGCGACAGATGCTGACGAGTCAAGTGATGGTGTTCAGTATTATTTTGATCACGCGACCTCTGCAGTTAAAGCTTTGTTCTCCATTGACGCGGATTCTGGTGAGGTTAGAGTTATAGGTGACATAGATTATGAAAAACACAAACAGTTTACATTTAAAGTCAAAGCTAAAGATCAAGGCGGATTGACTGACTCGAGTGAGATCATTATTGATGTCATTGATGTAAATGATAACAAACCAAAAATTACAATAATGTCTTTCTCCAGTTCTGTATCTGAAGATGCAGCTCCTGGCACTGTTATAGCAATGTTAAATGTTCAAGATCTAGACTCAGGTGACAACAGTAAGATTTCTTGCTCTATTGATCTGAACTCTCCATTTAAAATCGTATCCTCATTGACTAATTATTACAACCTGGTGACAGATTCAGAATTAGACAGGGAACAGACAGCAGAGTATAATATCACTATAACTGCTGTTGATGGAGGTAACCCAGCTCTGTCAAGTAAAGAGATTTTGAGACTGAAGATATCTGATGTGAATGATCACGCACCTCAGTTTGAGCAGGAATCATATAATGCTTTTATAGCTGAAAATAACCCACCATCTACAACTATTCTGTCTGTGAAAGCAGAGGACATGGACTGGGGGCAAAATGCCAAGATTTCTTATTTCCTTATTGATGGAGATTTAAATGGATCACCTCTGTCATCTTACATTTCCATAAATTCAGAGAGTGGTGTGATCTATGCAGTAAAATCTTTTGATTATGAACAACTGAAATCATTCAAAATGCAAGTTAAAGCTCAAGATGGAGGCTCACCGCCTTTATCCAACAATGTGACTCTTAACATCTTCATTCAAGATCAGAATGACAACGCTCCTCAGGTTCTGTATCCTGTACAAACTGGTGGTTCTGTGGTGGCTGAGATTGTGCCTCGTTCTGCAGATGTTGGTTATCTCGTCACTAAAGTGGTGGCTGTTGATGTGGACTCTGGACAGAATTCGTGGCTCTCATATAAACTACAGAAAGCTACAGACAGAGCGCTGTTTGAAGTGGGTTTACAGAATGGAGAAATAAGAACTGTTCGACAGGTGACTGATAAAGATGCTGTGAAACAAAAACTCACTGTTGTTGTTGAAGATAACGGACAGCCCTCACGCTCAGCTGTGGTCTCCATTAATGTGGCAGTTGCTGATAATTTTCCTGAAGTGCTCTCAGAATTCACAGACTTTACTCATGAAAAGGAATACAACAACGATCTGACTTTTTATTTAATTTTGGCTCTTGCAGTAGTTTCACTGCTCTTTATAGTTTCAATTATTGCAATCATTTCTGTGAAAATCTACAGATGGAGGCAAAATAAGTTATTTTATAAATCTGGAGCAAATCTACCTGTAATTCCATATTACCCACCAGTTTATGCTGACGGCACATTACAGCATGTGTATAATTATGAAATGTGCGGCACCACTGACTCAAGGATGAGTGATGTGAAGTTTGTCAGGCCCTACAGTCAGAACACACTCGTGAGCCAGAGTCATATGGGGACAGTACAGAGAGAACAGAATGAACAGAAGATTGATGACATGATTTTAGAGGTGAGATTGACTTTAACTGGCTTGTCGTAGAAGAAAGAGTTTGCTAAAATCTATAATTTTCTATTCCTTTATTTATTTATTTTTTATTTTTGTATGTGTCTTATGCACATTACTTGCTTCACCTTCTGTTTTAGTGTATTATCAGGAACTATCAATACAGACTTTCAAACCTTCTTTACTGTTAACTTTAGAAACAATTAAGAATTTTGTATTTTAGTATCGATTTAGAATTTAGTAACATGGAATGCTACAATATATTGTAATGACAAAGAATGTTTGCAAATCTGTATTGATATACTTCCTTGTTAATTTAATAACTTAATTAATACACATCTTAAAACAGGAAGGAAAACTTTAGTTCCTTACAGATGTTAGTGTTAGTTCATGTTCCCCCTACAGAGACGGAGAGAGAGAAGGCTCAAACGCTACACAATATTAATACAGCTTTTACTGGTACTTTTTCTTGTACAAATGATCTTGCATAGGTTCATATTAAGTCATGGCTCAGAGATTGGCTAGTTTATGTGTTCGCAGTGTAGGAGTCTGTTACTGTCAAATGTTTTCTAGAAGGAATTTGCCTGATAGATCAAATTCTTTTTAGTTTTGCCTGCGTCATTTAGTAATTTTACCAAATCCTACTGTCCAGCTGAATTGCCCCATACCATGAGACCACTTTCTGTCATTTAAAATAAAACAAATGAAAAAAATCATCCTCATTTAAAACATAAAACCTGTGTCAATCTCTTATTAAGGTTTAGCATTATATCGTACATATTCAATACAAAGTTTTACTGTTTGGCTTTTTTCATACCGTCAAAGCAGTCTCTTTGTCTTCATGTCCCGATTGGAAACTCAGCACAGTGAGCTCTTGTCCATTAAGATGTTAGTATAAAGACTCTTACAGTCACTACACCACAACTGCAGGGTCTATACATGAGAGAGAAACTAGCAAAACCCCTGCATCAGTCTATAGCTGCCTTAATTTAGTTACTCATTGTATAAATTTACTGTAAAAATGTATATACTGTACCCAAATCATCCGGCAGATAAATAAAGAGGACATAAGCATATGTATTGTATTGTACATCTGTGAATACATGACAAAACAAACAGTCTGGTAGTGGGATCTTTGCAGATATCTGAAGCATCATTTAGTACCAAATCTGTGTCACGGTCAAAACACTAATCCTCTCTTTCTCTCTGAGGTCTATAGCCTGCTCATAAATATGTCATTTATTTTAGGAAATGTGGAGTGTGAGTCTGAAAGATCCCTCTATGTTCTTTACTGTATTGCATTTATAAATCTTCAGTGTTGTTGATAAAAAAAAATTAGGGTTTAAAATGATAGCTAAGGTCTCCAATAAAGACTGTGTCAAATGCAGAATTACATATTTTTAGTCATAATGAGACTATGAGATGTTTTCTTTTATAAAATTGTGTCTTACTACTTAGTGATAGTTGCAAATGGCCTACAACAACATTTGGATGGTTAAGCTAGAATCACAGGATGTTGCAGCTCTGAGCTGCTGGTGTTGACACTCATGCAGGGGGAGGAAGGAGGGGCTTTCTCTCTCTGCAGTGAGATTCTTTGTCCTGTATTTGCCTTCTCAAATCTGCCTGTGTCTCTGCAAATGTACCAGGGATTGCACAGAAACATTAATAGGTTACATATGCCTTTATGAAGCTTGTAAATGCGCTTTGTCAAATCTTATTAATTTTGATCTTTTTTTATTAGCTCATATTTGTAGATTTTAGATATTTGGAACATACCTAAATGTTTGTACATGTTTAAAAGAAAAATGAGTATTTGTCTGTATTCATCACTTTGCTTGGAGAGGTTGAACAGCCTACACCACCTACATATATGCATGTCGATACTTTCTTTCTCATGTAACACATTCACACTACTCCCTTGACAATGTGTGTTTCCATGACAACAAGCAGAGTCACAGACGATTCCATTTACTTGTTAGAGGGGCATGGTGGGCTTTCCCATTTTATGCTGAGGAGAGTCAAGGATTCAATAAATGTGCTTTTATATCTTACTGCTTCTCCCATGCTCCCTCTTGTGCTCAGTAGGGGAGTAAGACATATCAGTTTGTTTGTTTTTTAAGTAGTTCATTTTGCAAAATTACCACTGGTAAAATAATTGATTTTGGTTTTATGATTACATATTCACAGATATAAATATTCCTTCAAATGCAGCAGTTATAAAAGAAAGAAAAACACTTCCTGCTTCCAAAAGTTTACTGTGCATCATATTATATGATATATTTAATACACTGTTATTCAAATGTGTTTCTGAATGAAACAATATATTCATATATTAGGTGAATACAGCAATATAATCAGAATACTAACCATATTTTTTCTTCTCTTTTGTCATGCACATCCTACCTCTGTTTTCTGCTAACAAGGTAAGAGCAAATTATTTTTATTATTAGTTTATGTATTCAATAAATGTGCTAATTTAAAGAGGTCAGCACTCACCTCTGCAGGTGCATTGTTTTAATTATTGGCCAACTAAACAATTACAAAGTATTTTTATTATGCATTTGTTAAATCACATTACATTAGTAATCCATGCTACTGTCCATGTGTTTACATAAAAATGTATTTTTATCATATCATGATGGGGGCCTTTTACTTTTAAGTGTTTTTAAATCAAAACACACTACTTTAATTTTGATACAAAAATATTTTTTTACATATACTTCTACTAAATGAAATGTATGTCATGAGAATGGATCAATATTTATTGTTATCATACTTTGTGAAAAGAAGCCCATTTGTTCAATGTGTTAACGAGATTTAAAACAATATTAAGATTATACAAGGTCCATTACAAACTGGCACTCCAAGAGAAAAACAAATTGTTAAAACAAACTATTGCTTTTTTAACCTTAAGTTGGTTTACAGTAATTTACCAAGAAACCTAAATTAACACTGTAAACTTCTTAAACATAACTATTGTATTAACAAATCTCTTAACTGCATTGGAGTTGTTTTTCAAATGATGTATACAACTTTCTGTCAAAAATGATCAGAATTATAATGCAGAGTTCAAGGTAAGTGCATCTTTTTGTTCGAGACATTTTGAGGAATGTGGGATAAAAAAAATCACGTTTTCATCTGCTTCAAACTAATTTCATAAGACATGCAATATATTTGACCATAAGATTTATTTAGCAACACGATAAAACTGCCTGTACTGTACTGTAGCAAGAATTGAGAGCATGTAAATTTCCATGTCTCTCTCTCATAAGAGAACACTCGAGTGTAGGTGCTGAATCTGGCCGCCTGTGTGGCGCTGTTCACCCGCGTGGTGCTGAAATGCTCAGATCACTCTGCAGCTGCTCGTCTGTAATCTCTCCTCTCCCTCGCTCATGTTTGGGTCCTTTGTTGCAACAGAATCATGCAGTATTGTACTGATACATATACATTTTAGTAATAGCCTACGACAATAATTGTAATGCCATTGCTTTAAAAAAAAAAAATAATGCTTTGATTAGTAATTACAGCCCATAAATGAATTTAATGCAGATATTAAAATGAAGAAGGATAATTTAGCCTTCAGCTATATCCCCCCACTCACACATTGTCAAACACTGCGGAGAGTGCAGCGCTTCTCTTTGTTGCCACATGACGGCACATTTTAAAAAAAACAATTCTTTCTGAAAACAATACATCTCTCTATAGTATTAAAACAAGTGCAACGATAAAAATAATTACGACATATTAATAATAATTATTATTATTAAATATTATTAATAATTGTATTAAATTATTAATTTAACAACTAGACCTCTTAATCTCTTTCCTTTCCCTTTTATTTCTCTTATGGCGCCTTTAAGATATTCAGAGTGCTGGATTGGCTAAAGTGAGACACACAGTCGACCAATGAGAATAAGACTTGGACAAAGAGATCCACTCCCTCCCCACAGTTGTTCCTTCTGAGCTCTGAGCATAGAGAAAGCGTGATTTAGGCTACTCATTTTTTTTAACAAAAGGACCACTCGCGCTAAATGGAAATGTCATGGATATACTGTTTAAAAATATGTCGTTGTAAATATTTTGAATGTTTGGATAAAACGTCAAGAGCTTGAATGTAGCGATGATGGAATCTCTATTTCTGAAGAGGAGAATTTGGTGGTGCTGTGCCTTTATTCTTCTTTGGAGTACAACAGAAGCGCAGATTCGATACACAATTCCAGAAGAGCTACGCGAAGGATCAGTGGTAGGAAATATCGCTAAAGACCTCAGTTTGGATGTATCTAAGATAATAGATCGTAAACTGCAAATAGCATCTGAGACTGGTAAGCAATATTTCGTCGTGGATGTGGAAAGGGGGATTCTTATTGTAAATGAGAGAATTGATAGAGAGGATTTATGTGGATATAATGTCCCGTGTGTTTTGCCTCTTCAAGCTGTTTTAGAAAATCCTCTGCAGATGCATAGAGTTGAGATTGAAGTACAAGATATTAACGACAATACGCCCAATTTTAAATCTAATGAGCGTATATTGAATATTCCAGAATCTATTAATTCAGGCGCCAAGTTCCTCCTAGAGAGCGCAATTGACTCGGACGTGCAGGCAAACTCGTTAAAATCATACAGCCTGAGCAATAATGATAATTTTATTTTAAATGTAAAAACTCAAGATGGAGTTAAAATTCCTGAGTTAGTACTGAAGCAGTCTCTTGACCGAGAAAAGCAGCCAGTTCATAAATTAATATTAACGGCATCTGACGGAGGAAATCCAGTGCGCACAGGCACTTGCGAAATTACAGTTTATGTTATGGATGTTAATGACAATGCTCCTGAATTTGAAAAAACATTTTATGAGACTTCTGTCGATGAAAACGAATCGATTCATAAAGAAATTTTAAGCGTCAAGGCTATAGATTTAGATGATGGGTTAAATGGAGACGTTGAGTATTTCATTGCAGACCAAACTTCCGATACAACACTGTTCAGCATTAACCAACAAACAGGCACTATTACAGTGAAAGGAGAACTGGATCATGAAAAATCAAACTTACATAAATTTGATATAGTTGCAAAGGACAAAGGTAATCCTCAAATGGAGGGCCACTGTAGTGTTAAAATAAAGGTTAATGATGTAAATGACAACGCGCCTGATATTACAATTACATCCTTGTCAAGTACAGTTCCTGAAAATGCCTCTAATGGTACAGTAGTTTCATTGATTAGTACAAAAGATGCTGATTTTGGAGAAAATGGGAAAGTAAAGCTTAGTCTGACGCCCGGACCACCGTTTAGATTGAGCCCTACGGTTTCCAATCATTACGCGTTAGTTACAAATGGACCTCTAGACAGAGAGTCAAATTCTGAGTATGAAGTCGTTTTAAACGCGGTCGATGCCGGCTCGCCACCACTATCTAGTTGGAAGGTAGTCACAATCAGAATTTCAGACGTAAATGACAACCCGCCAGTGTTCTCGGAAAAGTCTTATACTGTTTATACTAAAGAAAACAGCGTACATGACACAATACTGTGCTCAGTGTCCGCTCATGACCCAGACTTGGGCGAAAATGCCAAAATGTCCTACTCCATTTTGGACTCTAAAATCCAAGACGTGTCTGTCTCCTCTTATATCTACATAAATTCAGATAACGGTAGTATATTTAGCATGCAGTCGTTTGACTTTGAGAAAATCAAAGTGTTTCAGATCCACGTGCAGGCTAAAGACCATGGTACTCCATCTTTAAGTACCACTGCTACTGTCCATGTGTTTATTCTGGACCAAAACGACAATGCCCCCTCTGTCATCTACCCCTCTACAGTATCGGGGTCTGTCTCACATCAAAGGATGCCGCGTTCTGCTAAAACAGGACATCTTGTTACTAAGGTAACAGCAGTGGACGCTGACTCGGGCCATAACGCCTGGATTTTCTACAGGCTCGCGGACGCAACGGACGCTTCTCTGTTTAATGTAAATTTACATACCGGAGAGGTGAGGACTAAACGCTCTGTTTCAGAGCAGGATGACTCCTCTCAAAGACTGGTAATAGAGATAAAAGATAATGGAGAGCCAATCCAGTCCACCACTGTTACTGTGGACATTTTAATAGAGGACGGGTTTCATGAGCCTGTTTCAGACACCCACTTGAAAAATGCCGAGGACAGTAAAAAAACTGGCAAACTTACTTTGTATTTGATCATCTCTTTGGGAACGGTATCAATTTTGTGTCTATTGTCATTTTTCACGTTGATTCTGAAATGCGTTAAAAACAGCGTGAGGAGTTCAGGTTGCTGCGTGAGACGAACCGATTCCGGATACAATAATCCCAACAGAAACCTTCAGATCCAGCTCAACACTGATGGGCCCATTAAGTATGTGGAAGTTCTAGGAGGAGACATGATGTCTCAGAGTCAGTCTTTTGGCTCCTATCTCTCTCCAATGTCAGAATTCAGCGATCTTACCCTCGTTAAACCCAGCAGCACTATGAACTTTACTGACACGCTAAACGTGCTTGACGCGTCATTACCAGACAGCGCGTGGACGTTTGAGAGCCAACAGGTGAGCGCGTATGTTATAATATTTTTATTATTTATGTCATGTGGGTGATAATGATTTATTATAAATAACTTTAAATAAATGTCTGCAATTTTCACTTAAAATATTATAATATTTGTTATAATATTTTTAAATGCAAGTTATTGCTAACATTTATTAAACATATTGTTAATATTAATTTAGCCTACATAGTTTACCTAAAAATACGTCAGAGTTTATAAAAGCTGTATATCGTTTATTTCAATCGTTTTACATGTGAACATGCACTTTATTTCATGCTACAAAAAAAAACATTTTGTTTCCTGTCATCTCAAAGTAGCCTAATAGAGAGATCTCTCTCTCTCTCTCTCTCTCTCTCTCTCTCTCTCTCTCTCTCTCTCTCTCAATGTAAAATTGTATATATTTCCCATTTGGTATAAGGCCATGCCCCACTCTGTTCCTTTATAACTGATTCCTGCCATGACTGGAGAACGCTCAGCCAATAGCGCAGCAGAACTGTACAAAGGGATCTACTCCCTCCCCCAGACTCAATGTTGAAAACCATAGCGCACAGACGCTAGACAAAATGCACTTGCTGCAACGAATATATTCACCATACAATGTAAAATGTTGAATGCGTTTTGTGGCAGTTTGCCTACGTAAGATGTATGTCAGGATACTATATTCATCGGTAACCTATCGTCCACGGAAATGAGGAGTCAAATACAAAGGAAATTTCTGTTCTGGCAGGCGCTGCGGCTTTTCTGTTTCGCCGTTTTGTGGAGCCATACATATGCGCAGCTTCGTTATACAATACCGGAGGAGCTAAAAGAGGGATCTGTTGTTGGAAATGTAGCTAAAGACCTCAATTTGGAAATATCTGAGATATTTAATCGTAAATTACGGATAACATCTGAGTCCGGTAAGCAATACTTTAATCTGAATTTGCGAAATGGCGAGCTACTTGTGAATGAAATCATAGACAGGGAGACATTGTGCGGACAAAGCACGAGTTGTGTATTACCACTACAAGTCATAATCGAGGATCCACTACAATTTTACCGCGTAGATGTTGAAATCCAGGATATAAACGATAACTCTCCAATTTTCCTATCGGAAATAAACGTTATTGAGGTGCCAGAGTCAACGATGACAGGAGCGAGGTTTCGTTTGGAACCTGCACAAGATACAGACGCTGGAACCAACTCGTTGCGCACATATGCTCTTAGTAAAAACGAGCATTTTGTTTTGCACATTAAAAACGATAAAGACGGGACAAAAGTCCCAGAAATCGTTTTGGAAAAACCTGTCGACAGAGAGAAACAGTCTGTGCACCATTTAATTTTGACAGGAATTGATGGGGGTGATCCTGCGCGGTCAGGTACGACCCAGATTACTATTAAAATTCTTGATGCAAATGATAACGCTCCAGTATTTGAACAGGATGTATATGAGATTAAAGTGATGGAAAACACAGTGCCGGGTACAATTATACTTACTGTAAAAGCAATTGATTCGGATGATAGTGTAAACAGTGAGGTTGAGTATTCATTTGCGGCACATACACCAGAAATAATTCAAAATTTGTTTGCTATTAATCCAATGACAGGCGAATTAGTTGTGTTTAGGAATCTTGATTATGAAATTAGCACGTCATATAAATTCGACATACGCGCTAAAGACAAAGGACAACTTGCCCTGGATAGTCATTGTAGAATCCAAGTGGCTGTTCTAGATGTGAATGATAACGCTCCTGAGATCACAATCACCTCCTCTCCAAAACCTGTGCGAGAAGACGCGCCCACTGGGACTATGGTAGCACTAATAAATATTAAAGATTTGGATTCAGGAGTAAATGGAAACGTAACACTTGACATGTCACCAGGCACCCCTTTTAAATTAAAGCCCACGTTTGCAAACCATTACGCGCTCGTTACAAATGAACGTTTAGATCGCGAAGAGTTTGCAATCTATCAAATTGAGCTTAAAGCGTCAGACTCTGGAACACCTCAGCTGCTATCAAGCAAGCTCATCACTGTTAACATACTTGATGTCAATGATAATCCTCCTGTTTTTTCCGAATCCGTGTACTCCGTTTACATAAAAGAAAACACCGCCCCAGGATCAATTTTAGCATCAGTGACTGCATCAGATTTAGACACTGGAGAAAATGCAAAAATTGTCTATTCAATTCTCGATAATAATGCTCAAAGTATTCCCGCCTCATCTTATGCATACATAAATTCAGAAAATGGTAGTATATTTACCATGCACTCTTTTGACTATGAGAAACTAAAGGTGTTTCAAATTGTTGTGCATGCCAAAGACAATGGCCTTCCGCCTCTGAGCAGCAACGCTACTGTATGCGTGTTTATTTTGGACCGGAACGATAACGCACCAGCTGTAATTTACCCATCTACCGTAACGGGGTCTGTACCACATCAGAGGATGCCCCGCTTTGCTAAAGCAGGACATCTTGTTACTAAGGTAACAGCAGTGGACGCTGACTCGGGTCATAACGCCTGGATTTTCTACAGGCTTGCAGAGGCTACGGACGCGTCTCTGTTTAATGTGAATTTACATACAGGAGAGGTGAGGACTAAACGCTCTGTTTCAGAGCAGGATGACTCCTCTCAGAGACTGTTGATTGAAGTTAAGGATAACGGAGAGCCAATCCAGTCCACCACAGTCACAGTGGATATATTAATAGAGGAAGGCATTCCTGAGCCTATTTCAGAATTGCGTTTGAAAACTACAGACAGCAACAAGAAAAACGGTAAAATCACATTATATTTGATCATATCTTTGGGCACAGTTTCCGTTTTATCTCTGATGACATTGTTTACATTAATTGTAAAATGCGTTAGAAACAGCCTGGGTAGTTCAAATTGCTGTTTCAGACGAAACGATTCTGCATACAAAAGCTCCAGTAGAAACCTTCAGATCCAGCTCAACACCGACGGGCCTATTAAGTACGTGGAGGTTCTGGGCGGAGACATGATGTCTCAGAGTCAGTCCTTCGGCTCCTATCTCTCTCCAATGTCAGAATTCAGTGATTTTACCCTCGTTAAACCCAGCAACACTACAAACTTTACAGACACGCTAAACGTGCTTGATGCTTCATTTCCAGACAGCGCGTGGATATTCGAGAGCCAACAGGTGAGCGTATAATTTTTGAATTAGTATATTGATAACTTCGTTATTTTGAATCTTATCCTCACAGTTGATGGCACGGATAAATGGGTTGGATTTATTTATATTGTTTACTACAGCGAAGTTTTGTGTGTGTAGTTATGTGTTTGTTTATTTGTTTGTGTGTGCGTGAGTGCTTTGCAATCTCTCAGACACAGTTCAAATCATTGTGAGGCTGTTAATGAGTTGAGTTTTAATTTTTAAAAGATTATGGGACATGATGAGATGTGTTTGGAGTACAGGAATGTAAAATAATACCGCAGAGTGGCACACATAACATTAACGTTTTTGATATAAAGTCAAATTTACCTTATTTTACAGTAGTACGCATGTATTTGTAACATGTTTGACTATTTAAATGCCAAAAAATGATTTTTTAAATTTATATTTCAATTAATTTATTTTACTATATAATATCTATACATATGTTTTTACATGCGTAAAATATCCGTTTTTATTGTTCCTTCATAAAATAAAACATTTATAAATCTGAATATTTTCTGCTGGGCTTTTAGTGTGAATCTGCAATGTGTCTTTAAGACTACTCGTTGCCATGATTGGACAGCACTCTACCAATAGAGGAGAACAACTGTACAAAGGGATCTACTCCCTCCCCCAGACGTAAAGCTGAAAATCATAATGCGCAGACTGGAGACTAGAGACAATGTATGAAAGCCTGCCACAAAATATACTTTGTGCTATGCGTTTTAAAATATTGAATTAATTGCTCATCGCTTACGCACATAAGATGTATGCAAGGATACAGGGTTCAACAATAATTTATCGTGCTTGGAAATGAGGACGCAAATACAAAGGAAAATTCTGTTCTGGGAAGCGCTGTTATGTTTCGCTGTCCTGTGGAGCAATACAGACGCGCAGCTTCGCTATACAATACCGGAGGAGCTTAAGGAAGGATCTATTGTTGGAAACGTAGCTAAAGATCTCGGTTTG